>NC_042964.1:32798758-33098758 GCF_901001165.1 Salmo trutta
AACGAGGATCCTTCCCAGTGCCAAAACATGTTAAAAGGAGATAGTTTATGACCTTTACCCGACACATTTCAGCGGGAAAAAGCTTTTCTAATGTGCTCTTTGTCAGGCCGGGCATTAACCCTAAGTGACTGGTATATAATGATGTCTTTGCTGGGCCTATAACCCACTGTAACTAGGTATTTACAGAGGAGCCTGTCTCTGGTTGGGAGATAAATAAATACCATTTAGTTAGTGTGCTGTAGTGTTGGAGCTCTTTAATTAGTAGGGTAGGGGTTAATAAAGGTGTCCTTTGAGAGAGGAGAGAAAGGCTGGGCGGGAGGGTGCGTGTGTGTGTGTGTGTATTGCCACAGGAGAGAACTATGTTTAATGCATTCCCTTTTCTCTCGGAGTGTGTCATTCCAACACACACACACACACACACACACACACACACACAATCCTGCATATTCCCACTGAAGTCTGGGATAAACATGTGTTTTTCCCCTCTATCCATGTGTTTGTCCCTAGACCTCTCTGAGAGCATTCCCATTCCAGGAAGACTATGTCCTCCTGCCAGAGGAGAGACTGGGTAACAATTGGGATAAAGAAAAGAAAGCACCGGGCCACAGAGAGAGAGAGAGAGAGAGAGAGACTCTTCACTTATTCATCATCATTGTCAGTGTTCGTCCTGAGGAGGAAACAAGCCCACAGAGCTGTAAACACAGAGGCAGAAGTCTGGAGTCACATCACAACCCGGGGAATAACAAGTGTAGTGCACTCACATCACGGACAAACACACACACACACACACACACACACACACACACACACACACACACACACACACACACACACACACACACACACAGGATGTCAAAGGACTGACAGGGAAAGAAAGAGTGCATCTTCTGTGCTGTGGGAGGATGGGAAGTAGGGGAAACAGTCTGGGACAAGGATCACATTGAGCTCCACGGTATGTAAATGTCTGTTACACCATTATCAAAGAAACAGAACAACTTTGATTCCGGAGCATGATAAATTGATTTCTGTACTTTCACTCTCCACTGAATATTAATTGAAATAGGTACATGAAGAAGAAAAAAAAGAGAACCTTTGTCTACCGAAGAAATGTGCTGAAGGATCAGATTTGGGTAACGTGGTCGTAAAAATAGCATCCCCTGCGAACACGTTTGCTATTATCTCAGTGTGGCAGCACTGCCTGTTCGCTCCCCCCTATGGCGACGGACACAAGCATTTACATGAACTCCGCACGGGAGAGGAAATTACAAGTATTGGGATTTGCTTTTCTGCTGCGTTTATTGCATTACCATAATGTGGCAGGTCAGGTGACTGAAAAGAGACAGGGAGACTGCATCCAGGCTGAGAGGGTCTGAGAGGCTCTGTCTTGCCACTTTCTTTTTCTGTGTCTCTTTCTCTCTCATTCTCTTTCTCTCTCTCTCCATCTCTCTCTTTGGATGTCATCTGCACCACCATTTTGCATCCTCTTCATCTTCTCCACTCCCTCTCTATCTCCCTCTCTTTCTGGCTCTCCCTCAGGTTCCTTCTCTCTCTCAGGTGTGGGTCTGTGGGTTTCCTCCCAACCCCAGGCCTCTGGAGAGCAGCATACCCACACAGGCTTGACTCACTGGGCCTGTTACTGTAGAGCTGCTCTCCTCCCTCACCTCTAGGACCTGCTCCTTCCACACAGATGCCTAGTTCTACCCCCCTGTGTGTGTGTGTGTGTGTGTGTGTGTGTGTGCATTCAGATCCAATCTGTGATTTTTGCTACAGCAGCACCCTCTCCTCTCAATGCACTGTAGCCACAGCTGTTGTAATCTGTTAATGAACACACACATGGGAGGGAGAGGTGGAGGACGTTAGGGGGAGTTTTTACATTTTAGGGCTGTTTTTTATTTATTACAACACCTGTGCAATGTAATGTGTGTGTGTGTGCAGAGTGTTTCCGTTGTGGAGGCATTGAGATGTGATGGAGCTTGGGCTTTTTGCACGCACAGCACAAAACACACACACACACACACACACACACACACACACACACACACACACACACACACACACACACACACACACACACACACACACCCCAACACAGACCTCGAATCAGATGTGTTGCTAGCTTACATCCATACTTTTGTGTCAGTATTTACCTTGTTTTCTTCATATTGAGTTTTTTCTAAAGCAGATGATTTGTTTTCCCCCCACCACGCCAGAGCCAGAGTGTAATGCCCACTCACTCCCTTATTCCTTTTCATCTCCCTCTCTCTTCCCCCTCGTTATTTCACTTTCCACTCCTTTGCATGGCTCTGCCTGTGTGTGTGTGGAGATGTGGCGGTTTGATCATGGGTTCTCTGTTTGAGCGCTAAGGAGGTGATTTGTTACAGGAGACTCACTACAATGTGCACTTCAAAAGGCCCCTTCAGGATGCTGTGCTCTCCACGCTCTCAGAACCAAATCAATGAGAGGGAGGGAGAAGGAGAGAGAGGGCCTGCTTCGTATACGTTAACACTGAGAGAGAGCAAGAGTCTCACCCCTGTTCCCTGGGTCCCGCTCATACATTATGTCCTTTGAATTGTGTGCACCTCATTAGGCCAGTGGGTTATGTTAGCAGCTGGTAATTGATTTGGCACATATTCATCATGTTTTGCTTTTGCTCTCCTTTGTGTCCAATCGATGCCCGGCTTTCATTTCTAAGTAGCACATGTTTTTTCGGCAAACAGACTTCACATCAGCGACTCACTAACTGCACTTGTAAGCCAGCTAACTTGCCCAAATATTCAAAAATAACTTCAGTACATATTCTGGTCTAATTGACTCAACAACACAGATCAAAATGTAGCTTTCTTTGTGAACCACAAAGAAAATAGTTATTTCTGGTTGTTTATCAAAGTTAGCTGGCTAACTTATTGAATCTGCTTTAGTATACCACTCTGCTTGCCAAGTTGATCAAGGCTTACTGTAGTGTGAAGTATTTGTCTCTAATATTAATTTCCATCCAGAGAAAACAAACTATACAAAATGTCACATTCTTCAAAATCTTTTCTGCAATATCTTATGTTAGCAGCTTTGAGTTCTCAGAGGGCTGATCAAATAGTTTGTCTAGATGATGAAAACCCTGCCGCATGCAGTTTTCTCTAGCAAGGGAAAAAAGCAGCAGAAACCATCCGCATCTCGCTTGTGTGCGTCTCCCTTAACGAACGAGTCACAATCAATTAGCTAGCAAGATATTCAAAACAATATTTAGCATTTACAGCTACCATTTGCCACATCAGAGGGGAGTTGTTATGAATATTAAAACATCAATAGTGTTTATGGTAAATGTGTTGCTTATCTCTTTAAACTGTTTATAAATTCTAATGCGAGGTCTTTGGACTCCTGCCGTTTGGGTTTGTTAGTGTTTAGCTGGGATGGGCGGGGAAGTGATGGGGAATAAGCAAGAGGCCTGGAGAGATTGCTAACTCAGACCTCTGATGTGCAAATGAGCTTGGCTCTCGATTAGGTTTTTATAAAACAGCAACATTGAATATGAATGGATTGTGGAGGAAGTTTGTTTATTTCGGCTAAGATTAGCATACTGTACTGATTTAGTGTAGTGATGAAACGATGGCCTCTTGGTACAGCGGCGAGGGTTATGAAATTACTGTAAACCTCCTGTTCTTTTCATTGTTGTTTGTGCTGTGTGGGGAACTCTGAGACCTATAGCGCTGCACTGCAAGTCTACTAGCTAATGAGTTAGAAACTTGCTCCAAACCAAAACGAAGTACTATAACTACAGATCACTGTTCAATGGGGGTAAAACTGCAAAACTTCCCCAGAGGCCCACACTGTGCCGTGTTTGAATTAAGCAACTTCCCACACACGTCAATGCAGACCAGAGCCCGACTGTTGGTTCCTGGATGTCTTCGAGTGTGCCAGCCGGCAAGTGCGTTTGGGCGACATAGTTTGGCCGTTGGTTTCCAAAAAGACACAGCATGATCGTTTCTCCCTTCACACAGGAACAGCTTGAGTCAGACTTTGATTAAAAAAGGAGATGGGATCGAAGCTCAGCTCAGTCTTCTCTTCCTGGGCGGTAGGAGCCCGTCAGGGCCTGGGGAAATCTGATTTGGATCTGGATGATTTGACTAGATGAAGATACCGTCGTAATTAGAGACATGGTAGAGCGTCACTGTAGATAGCAGCTCCCTCCATCCAGGCGCTCGCAAAACAGAACTGCATGATGGGAGGAGAGCTTAGATAGGTGGGCGGGATGGGGGTGGGGTAGGCGGAGGCGGAGGCAGTCAGTGTATCACTAACTAGAGCCTGTGTGTGACTGTTATGCGTCACACATCGTGTCATATTAAGGACACCAAAACACGTGTAATGGGGTGGGAGTCATTTAGGAGCCCTGGATAAACATGAGCCTCACTAATTACTGAACTGTACGAGCGCCATTACTTTTAGACTTCATTTAGTCAAGCTAATTGGCTGAAGTCAGACCAAGCTGCCAGTCTAATATAATCACTGAACAGTCTCTCTCTCTCTCTCTTTTTATCTCTCTTTCTCTCAGATCGCTCATCATTGCCAACTTTGTTGAAAGAACTAAAAAGTACTAATTTGTCTTTTCCTATTTTGATAGGAATTAAGAAAAAAACAAATGACTAAGAGTTAGCTAATGAACTAATATACAGTGACAGGTGCTGCTGTATGTTATTAGCTGAGGCCTGTCCAGATTAGACTGTTTTTCAGAGCTGCATTCTTCAGGTGAAAAATAATTCCTCTGTGTGACATTTCAGAGACTGGCGCCCTCGGGGCACGGAGGCAGAGGAGGAACGGAGGAGAGTGGAATCGGACAGGGTAATTGCACCGAGGTTTCCCCTTACTAAATTAACCTCCGCTCGTGGAAATTTATTGGCCTGCTGTTTTTGAAAATTATTTAAACTTGCAGTTATTTCCGATGTCGAGCGTCTTCTGGGAGCTAGCGCTCTTTGTTTCTGACAGACGCCTGATTATGTTTGAGGGGGATGTTTTGGAGAGGCCACAGGGCCGGAGGTAGTTCATCTCAGACAGGCTCCTAGCTTTAGGAACATTTTAACTGCTCACCTGTAGAAGTATACATATTGCTGCATAGCCTTGATGACTGGGTTATGTCAATATGCTCGGGCAGGTCAGAGAGGGGACATATGCACTGGGACCAGAGCCAAATGAAATTTAGTCTTTTAGCTGTTTTCTTTCTTTCACTCTGTTTGGGTACTGTATCCCCCTCTTTTTTGTTCCCTCCATCCATTGCTCTCCAGTCCTTGGTTCTGCTCGAGACCGTGCTAGTTTAATAGTGGTAATAATAGTGGTAATTATAGCTTGCATTTACATTGCACCTCTCGTTGCGTGGTCTCAGGCCAGCTCTTGTTATGGGGGTAAGCTCATTCAGCGCAGCCAATGTGTTCTGTAGCACCTGGATGCTGTTTCAGCAGCACTGATTTTGCGCCAGAAACGTCTCACCGCACATTTGTTACCCCGTCATAACTGTCATCGCTATGCGTCTACCCGAGATAGGCCTCCCACCTACACACGCACACACGCTCGCCGCATATGGTCTGAATGAGTGCCCTTTATTGCACATTAGATTTTCGCACAATCCTTTTTAATGTGCACAGCACTAATACTTGAATGGTGAAATAGAATATAAAGACATGTTGAACCATTAGTTTCTTGAACCCAGGTGACACTTTAGATAGGTGTTGAGATAAATGGGGACATATCCCTTATACACCTTTCTTCCGCTCATATCACCCCTATAGCATATTCAATTATTTATTGTTCAGTACAGGGAGACTAATGCTTGAAAGTGTCCTTTTTGATGGTGAAGTGCCCCGGTACTGAAGTATGTCGGCCATCAGGCTATTGAAGCGTGTGCGCTTTTGAATAAACATCAATCTTGGATTCTCTCTCACTTTGAGAGAATTGTCCAAATCACCCGGCGAAGACAGGAGACGGCCTGCAGGAAACTGACAACGAACCAGGATGGATGGTCATGGGACCATGATTTACATCATGTCTGGCATTTTAGACCGTCTGACGGAGAAAGGAGAAAGTATCAGTCAGCTTTATTTGACTTTTCTCTCTCTCTCGCTCTCCCTGTTCTTTGGTGCTGTGTTCCACCCCTCTTCTCTCCTCTCTGACAGGCCCTGGAGACATCCTAGTGTGTCTGCATGTAAGGGTTCTCTCTCTCTCTCTCGCTCTGTCATTCGTTGGACTGCTGCCAATTTACCAGTGACAAGGAGAGGAGGGGAGACGGACGAGTCTCGTTCTGCTCTCTGAGCGAGAAGGTTTGTTGTCTGCACCCCTTCTACTCCCCTACCCTGCCCTCCGCCCCCCGGTCATCCCCGCTGTTAACCCCCACCCTCTGCCCTCCCACCATGCCAATTTGTGAATCAGCTTATGATAATGGCGTGATCATAATGAAATGGGTAGCGGCAGCTAACAGCGCTGCTGACCTTTCAATAGAAGTGACAGTAACAGCCCCCCCCCCCAACCCTGTAATAAGGTCTGTTGAGTAAGCAACTTACAAGCCAAGGTTATTGGTGTCAAAAAAAAAGGATGTTCTGAATGCGATTTCACAAGTCGATAAACTTCCCCGGGTGGAGTGTGTTGCTGGCCGCTGCTTCGGCAGCTCGTTATGCTGATGCTGGGCGGTTTTAGGAGGGTGGGTGGCGCCGGATCCCTGCAGACATTCATAACGCATCAGATAGAGGAGCATCAATCTCTCGTGAAGTGCCCTGAATTCAACACGGCCGGAGGCAACGAGGAAAACGAGAGCGGTTAAATGTTCTTTATTTATTCCCCACTGAATTCCTTTTAGGAGGGTTGGAAGGGCAAAATTGATATGGATACATCCATACCCCACCCCTCTTAGCCAGTCCTGATTTCATTTGCTGGCTTTAGTGATTCTCTGCCTTTTTCATATGCCATAACAGGGCAGTCAGTATGATATTTCATACAGTTCTCTCCAACTCCTCACAGACATAGTAACCAGGATAGGTGCAATGTAATCACAACATAAGAGAAACCCTTATAGAGAGAGTAGAGGAGAATAAGTGTGTCTGTAAGAGAATGAGCTAGGCAGCCTGTATTGAGTTTGTGTTTAGTTTTTTTTATTATCCCCGTCTCTGTGTAAGAGTCCTTCTCTCCAGTTTTGTTCATAAAAAGTTGTGAAGTCTCTTCAAAGTTCCAGCTAACTTGTGTTTGACCTTCATTGTGCCATCTAGGTAGCACTGCTTCCCTTCCCCTCGTTTGGGAGCCAAAGAGTTCAAAATGGAGTGCTGTGTAGGCCCCAACACTCTGTCGCATAATAACCACCCCACCCATGGTCCTTCCATGTGCCCCACGGTGCTTCAAAGTGCTCTCTCTCTCTCTCTCTCTCTCTCTCTCTCTCTCTCTCTCTCAGCACAAGCAAGAGATGCCGCCTCAGGAGTTGTTTTTCCTCCACATAAATAAAGCATGTATGAGTTTTCCTATTCACCCGGTCCTCGCCCAGGCGTTACAGCCTGTAATACACACTTCTTCTCCACACTCCTCTCAGCCTGTGGACCTCTTTTATCTAATTGGCAGAGCATGAAGAAGGGAGGAGAGGAGGAGAGCAGCTACCTGGTGCCTGACAACAAACAAGCATGCTGCAAATGACAGTGATTTTCACATAAATCTTCCTTGTGTGTGTGTGTACTTGCAGGTGTGCGTGCGTACTTTGTGTGTGCACCCACGTGGAGGAGGAGGTGAGGCTGAGAAGCGATTATCAATCTTCATTTTGTAATTTATGAAGGCCGGTTGTCAGGCATCCAGCAGCGTCTGAAACAACTCATTCTAGCGTGCTACGGGGGGAACCCGAGGGTATCTGTGCCTCCTGTCACCCTCTCCTCTCCGCCGCTGCTACTGCTGCTGTCAGCTCTTCCTGCCTGCTCCTCCGCAGCCCGCCCAGGGGCGTCAGGGAGAGGGAGAGACCCACCGAGGATTAACCCCTCGCCACCCACGGCAGGTGCTGAGGCTTCCGAGGCAGTCGGGCATCCACACTCATTAAGGAAGAGGGGAGAGGGCAGTGTGTACAGAGCGGAGTGGCGACAAACGACGGAGGAAACAAGTCCAACACCACAGAGGCGACAACACAGCGGAACACTGTCACAGGAGGAGGCTCACCGTTCTCGGTCTCCTGGTCTCAGTCCCTCTTCCTTCTTTCCTCCCTCATCTCCAGTCTCCCCCCCTCTCCTTTCCCCATGCCTCTCTCTCTCCCTGATCCCTGTCTCTCAGCCAGTCAGCACGGCCCTACCTGGGAGAGCAGAGCTGGGTACTGCATGGCGGCTATGCTACGATAGTGCTGCAGTACAGCATGGACAGCTGGTCCTGATAATTGTTTTACCCTGCATGTCCCACGTTCGCAGGAGATGGCATCAATTGGCCATTTGCCCTGTAACAGTGGGAGCCTTGCTCTCTCTCTGGCTCTTTGACCAGGGTTGATGGATGTTGATTGCACCGTCTAATTGTTCAAGATGCCTGGGAACAGACAGACACAAAAACATATGTGCCTACATAAGGCCATGCTCATGGCTCAGCACTAGGAGTAGATGGAGAAGACATTTCAGGTTTGAGGTTTTGAACTCTTGTGTCAAGTTAAAGTATTAGGCGTTCTTTAGTGGGCATAACCACTTCAAACGACTTCTGATTTTCTCACGCCCAACTCTTTTTGAATGAAGAGGGTGCTAAATACAGCATGAGTTAGAGCTTTAAAATGTCAGTAAGCACAATTACTGCTGGTTTCAACATTGCAGTTTAGATCAAACGTAATTAGCCAGTGCCTGGACATAACATAGGGCTTCAGACCAGTCCAGTTCTTAAGTTCTTAATCATTAAAGAGCAACTGCCATTAAAAAGTAACTGATCCCTTTGAAAATGGCCTATGTGGCATCGATAATATATAAGTCAGAAACATTTATCACAGTGGCAAAATTGACTACAAAGTGTTAATAGCATAAATTTGTTCATAAAGTCAGTCTCGTCTAAAACCGAGTTTTGCAACGTTAGTGCGTCACAACGAGTGAATGAAGGTTGGGTTTGGATTAAAATTATGTCAATAAATCCTGCCCCCTTTTTTACAAGCTCCACGTGCAAATCGCCACTCCGCCCACTTCACTTCCCTTCATTGAATAGGGCTCCGTTGTTTCATCGCCCCCCCAACTCGTTCAAAGGACAGCAGGCTGAAAAGCCATATACGGGTTGACCATACCTCCACAGCCAAAGTTATATAGTTTGCATGCCCTGCAGTAGGGACCCTAGTATGCGGAATAAGTGGTTGGCATTTGTCGGTCCCTAAGTCTGCACGAGTAATGCTAGCTTGGTGTGCAACGACAAGACCTCTCTGGTATAACTTAGCGAATGACGCTAGATAACTTTATTGCTGTTTATGTAGGTAGCTATCTTTTGATAAAGCGAGGCATGCTATCTAATGTTAGCTAGCGAGACAGGCTAGCTAACGTTTTAGCTAACGTTAGCATAGCTAGTTACCTAGCTACCTCATTACAACTTAGTTAGGTCATAGCTCATACAAGTTTATGTATTGTCTACATACTGCTGGTTATGTGACGTTATCATTTGATAACGCTAGCGAGGCAGGCAGGCTAGCTAGCTACAGGCTAGCTAACATTAGCTAACTACAAGTTGGGTTTGCAAGTTCATTTGTAGCTCATACAAGTGTATTCTGTATTATTTAGTTTTGCCCTAGATAATGGATGTAGCTAATGTAACAGATGTGATCATACTTAGTAACTCTCTTGCTTTGTTTTTTTTTAAAGAAAGGAATACCCAGCCAGCAGTCCCAGTTAACTGGTGTTTATTCTGACAATAGACACAAGGAAGCACATTAGATGTGCAGGGCAACAGTATGTTGATGGCTGTAGATTTGTCTGTTAGCATGGAAATAACTGTGAATTAGCGGGACGCTAATGCGACCATTACAATTAGAGCGTGCTATCTAGCTGCCAAGAGTGTGCAAAGCTGTCATCAAGGTGAAGGGTGGCTACTTTGAAGAATCTGAAATATTAAATATATTTTGATTTGTTTAACACTTTTTTGGTTACTACATGATTCCATATGTGTGATTTCAGTATTATTCTACAATGTAGTAAATAGAAAGAAAAACCCTAGAATGAGTAGGTGTGTCCAAACTTTTGACCGGTACTGTGTATATATATATATATATATATATATATATATATATATATATATATATATATACAGTACCGGTCAAAACACCTACTCATTCAAGGGTTTTTCTTTCTATTTACTACATTGTAGAATAATACTATATATATATATATATATATATATATATAGTGGCACGAAAAAGTATGTGAACCCTTTGGACTTACCTGCATTTCTGCATAAATTGGTCATAAGATTTGATCTGATCTTCATCTAAGTCACAATAGACAAACAATTATACGTTTTCATGTCAACATTGAACACACCCTTGGATTTAATAACTGGTTGACCCTCCTTTGGCAGCAATAAACTCAACCAAACATTTTCTGTAGTTGGGGATCAGACCTGCACAACGATCAGGAGGAATTTTGGACCATTCATCTTTACAAAACTGTTTTAATTCAGCAATATTCTTAGGATGTCTGGTGTGAACCGCTCTCGAGGTCATGCCACAGCATTTTAAATCGGGTTGAGGTCAGGACTCTGGCTGGGCCACTCCAGAAGGCGTATTTTCTACTGTTGAAGTCATTCTGTTGTTGATTTACTTCTGTGTTTTGGGTCGTTGTCCTGTTGTATCACCCAACTTCTGTTGAGCTTCAATTGGCGGACAGATAACCTTACATTCTCCTGCAAAATGTCTTGATAAACTTGGGAATTCATTTTTCCGTCGATGATAGCAAGCTGTTCAGGCCCTGAGGCAGCAAAGCAGCCCCAAACCATGATGCTCCCTCCACCATACTTTACAGTTGGGATGAGGTTTTGATGTTGGTGTGCTGTGCCATTTTTTCTCCACACATAGTTTTGTGTGTTCCTTCCAAACAACTCAACTTTAGTTTAATCTGTCCACAGAGTATTTTGCCAGAAGCGCTGTGTAACGTCCAGGTGCTCTTTTGCAAACTTCAGACATACAGCAGTGGCTTCTTCTGTGGTGTCCTCCCATGAACACCATTCTTGTTTAGTGTTTTATGTATCGTAGACTCGTCAACAGAGATGTTAGCACGTTCCAGAGATTTCTGTAAGTCTTTAGCTGACACTCTAGGATTCTTATTAACCTCATTGAACATTTTGCACTGTGCTCTTGCAGTCATCTTTGCAGGACGGCCACTCCTAGGGAGAGTAGCAACAGTGCTGAACTTTCTCCATTTATAGACAATTTGTCTTACCGTGGACTGATGAACATCAAGGCTTTCCAGCTTTATGCAAGTCAACAATTCTTAATCTTAGGTCTTCTGGGATCTCTTTTGTTTCGAGGCATGGTTCAGATCAGGCAATGCTTCTTATGAATAGCAAACTCAAATTTCGTGAGTGGTTTTTATAGGGCAGGGCAGCTCTAACCAACATCTCCAATCTCGTCTCATTGATTGGACCCCAGGTTTCCTGACTCCAATTAGCTTTTGGAAAAGTCATTAGCCTAGGGGTTCACATACTTTTTCCAACCTACACTGTGAATGTTTAAATTACACTAACGTTCAAAAGTTAGGGTTCACTTATAGATGTCCTTGTTTTTGATAGAAAAGCCATTTTTTTGGTCCATTAAAATAACATCAAATTGATCAAAAATACAGTGTAGACATTGTTAATGTTGTAAATGACTAATGTAGCTGGAAACGGCAGATTTTTAATGGAATATCTACATAGGCGTACAGAGGCCCATTATCAGCAACCATCACTCCTGTGTTCCAATGGCACGTTGTGTTAGCTAATCCAAGTTTATAATTTTAAAAGGCTAATTGATCATTAGAAAACCCTTTTGCAATTATGTTAGCACAGCTGAAAACTGTTGTCCTGCTTAAAGAAGCAATAAAACTGGCCTTTAGACAAGTTCAGTATCTGGAGCATCAGCATTTGTGGGTTCGATTACAGGCTCAAAATGGCCAGAAACAAAGAACTTTCTTCTGAAACTCGTCAGTCTATACTTGTTCTGAGAAATGAAGGCTATTTCATGCGAGAAATTGCCAAGAAACTGAAGATCTCGTACAATGCTGTGTACTACTCCCCTGCACAGAACAGAGCAAACTGACTCTAACCAGAATAGAAGGAGGAGGGGGAGGCCCCGGTGCACAACTGAGCAAGAGGACAAGTACATTAGAGTGTCTAGTTTGAGAAACTGACACCTCACAAGTCTTCAACTGGCAGCTTCATTAAATAGTACCCGCAAAACACGAGTCTCAACGTCAACAGTGAAGAGGCGACTCTGGGATGCTGGCCTTCTAGGCAGAGTTGCAAAGAAAAAGCCATATCTCAGACTGGCCAATAAAATAGCTAACACAACGTTTCATTGGAACACAAAAATGGCGGTTGCTGATAATGGGCCTATGTAGATGTTCCATAAAAAAATCTGCTGTTTCCAGCTACAATATACATTTACGACATTAACAATGTCTACACTGTATTTCTGATACATTTGATGTTGTTTTAATGGACAAAAAAAGGACATTTCTAAGTGACACCAAACTTTTAACGGTAGTGTATGTATTCAATATAGACAAGAAAAATACAATCATTGGTGTGTTATTAGTTTAAACACACTGTGTTTGTCTATTGTTGTGACTAAGATGAAGACCAGATCAAATTTTATGACTACTTTATACAGAAATCCAGGTAATTCCTGTCAATTCTACTCCTTCTCCCCTCCGGCGTGGGACGTCGCCGGAATACTAACCACGGTCCTGGGACTCATCATTACGCACACCTGGCACTCATCATTATGATTCACACCTGTAACTCATTACCTCCCCTTTATAGGTCTCTTCCTTTTGTTCATTCTTCAGTTGGTATTGATCATGTGTTCATGCTATCTCACTTCTGTTATGCTGTTTCATTAATTTCACTATGGTAGGGGGCACTATTTTCACCTCTGGATGAAAAGCGTGCCCAAAGTAAACTGCCTGCTACTCAGGCCCAGAAGCTAGATTTGGATAGAAAACGCTCTGAAGTTTCCAAAACTGTTAAAATAATGTCTGTGAGTATAACAGAACTGATATGGCAGGCGAAAACCTGAGAAAAATCCATCCAGGAAGTGGGATTTCTTTATTTTTGTAGTTTTCTATTGAATGCCATTATAGTATCCATTGACTTAGGACTCAAATTGCACTTCCTATGGCTTCCACTAGATGTCAACAGTCTTTAGAAATTGTTTCAGGCTTGTATTCTGAAAAATGAGGGAGTAAGACCACTTTGAATGAGTGGACCATTCAGTGTCTTTGGGGTTTTTCATGTGCACGACCGAGAGCACGCCTTTCTTGTTTTCCTTTTATATTGACGAAGCTTTTGTCCGGTTGAAATGTTATTGATTATTATGACTTAAAAACAACCTGAGGATTAATTATAAACATCGTTTGACATGTTTCTACGAACTTTACTGATACTTTTCGGATGTTTCATCTGTCTGTTGTGACTGCCTTTGAGCCTGTGGATTACTGAACAAAACTCGCAAATAAAACGGAGGTTTCTGGATATAAAGAGGGACTTTATCGAACAAAACGAACATTTATTGAGTAAATGGGAGTCTTGTGAGTGCAACCATATGAAGATCATCAAAGGTAAGTGATTCATTTTATCACTATTTCTGACTTGTGTATCTCCTCTACTTGGCTGGTAACTGTTTGTAATGATTTGTCTGCTGGGCGCTGTTCTCAGATAATCGCATGGTATGCTTTCGCCGTAAAGCCTTTTTGAAATCTGACACCGTGGTTGGATTAACTGTCATGCCCTGACCTGAGAGTCGTTTTTCTCTGTTTGGTTAGGTCAGGGTGTGACATGGGATGGGCATTCTATGTGTTTTATGTCTATGTTGTTTTTGTGTTTCTTTGTTGGGCCGAGTATGGTTCCTAATCAGAGGCAGCTGTCTATCGTTGTCTCTGATTAGGAATCATACTTAGGCAGCCTGTTCCCCACCTGTGTTTGTGGGTTATTGTTATTTCTGTGTGTGTATGGCCCAGTGCATTACGTTTCTTGCTGCGTACAAGTTTATTGTTTTGGTTTCGGTTTCCCTCAATAAAGATGTGGAATTACCGGCACGCTGCGCCTTGGCTCCTTTATGACAGGGAATTTGAAGATTCAGAACGTGACATTAACAAGAAGTTAATCTTTAAACCGATGTATAACGCTTGTATGTTTTTATGAATTTTTATAATGAGTATTTCTGTTTTTGAATTTGGCGCTCTGCAATTGCACTGGATGTTGACCAGGTGGGACGGTAGCGTCCCACACCCCCTAGAAAGGTTAAACGTTCACCTGCTTCTCTACTCACAGCATCATTGTTACAGAATACCAACTCGTACAATGGAAGCAGCAGGAAAATCGGATATCTCTCAGATGGTCAACAAACAGGGTTGCCTTCTGCGTCAGCACCATGACCAGCTGGCACAACTGGGGACGGCCATGGAAGAGGTTCTTCGCAGTTTACAGCGTCTCGAACATCCCCGGGAGGCACTGCATCCTACTAACGGAGGATACTCTAGAACCAACCTACCCAGTTAGCCAGCACAACAGCCCATTCAGCAACCCGCTCATGGCAGCGATGCCCATTTATCCTTCCCCGAGAAATATGATGGTACCCCATCCAAATGCCATGGCTTCCTACTTCAGTGCTCCCTTTATTTTACACACCAGATAGTGGCCCCCACCACTGAGAGGTCTAAGGTTGCCATGGTCATTTCTCTGCTGACGGGGTGGGCATTGAAATGGGCTACGGCCGTCTGGGAGAGAGGAGAGGAGGAGATACATTCCTATGAGGGGTTCATGGCACTGTTTTAAATGTATCTTCGATCATACCCTGGAGGGCAGAGAGGGAGGTGAGCATCTACTTCAACTACGGCAAGGGGATCAGACGGCTGCTGAGTATGTACTCACCTTCTCCGGGAGAGTCGGCATTCTCGTCGTTTCTCTCCCCTCCTTTGTTGGAACACTCGGGATCAGAGCCTGAACCCATCGAGGTAGAGGTCACACGCCTCCCTGCGGCGGAGCACCGCAGATGGATACAACTGGGGCTCTGTCTGTACTGTGGTCAAGGAGGGCACAGGCTCCAGCGGTGTCCGGCATGTCCGAATCCGTGATCTACTAGAACAGAAGGACGGTCACGTGATCTGCCATCCCCTGGGCCAGGAGTGAGTATTCCATCTTCATCACTTCCTGCTAGGCTCTTTTTGGTGTCCATCTCATTGGTTGACTGTCCCTCAAGTCCTGTGTCAGCAGCTTTAGTGGAATCCGGTGCAGCTGGGAATTTTATGGATCAGACCCTTGCCTCCTCTCTCAATATTACTTCATACCCGCTCTGCTCTCCTTTTCCGGTGCAAGGCCTTGATTGTCGGCCATTAGGATCCGGAACCATTACACACATCACTCAACCACTTACTCTCGCCGTGGAGTCCAATCATCAGGAGAATATCCCCATCACCAGTTCACAAGATCATCCTCGGCCTCCCTTAGCTTCAACGCCATAATCCCACCGTTTCATGGTCGAGGATGAGAATCACAGACTCGTCACTTGAATGCCGGAGGACCTGCTTCCCTGTTCCCTGTGGTCCCACGTCGGTTGAGAGTTGTTTGGTTGCCCTTCAGCCCAACATCCCGGAGGTATACCAGGATCTGAGGGAGGTATTCTCCAAGACCCGGGCCACCTGTCTCCCTCCTCATCGCCCCTGGGACTGTGCCATCAACCTGCATGCTGATGCAACTCCTCCGCGCAGACGCGTCTACCCTCTGTCTGTGGTTGAGACCCAGACCATGGAGGATTACATTCAGGAGGTGTTCTAACAGGGGTTCCTCCACACGTCCACTTCTCCTGCGTCGGCTCGTTTCTTCTTCGTGGCCAAGAATCATGGAGGATTACGCCCTTGCATTGATTTCAGAGGACTCAATGAAATTACCAAGAAGTATCGGTACCCGCTCCCGTTGGTGCCATCAGCCACTGAGCAGCTGCGCGGGGCCTGGTTCTTCTCCAAACTCGACCTGCGGAGTGCCTACCATCTCGTCCGCATTCGGGAGGGGGGTGAGTGGAAGACCTCGTTCAGCACAATGTCTAGTCACTACGAGTACTTGGTGATGCCCTTTGGCTTAGCCAATGCTCCGTCAGTATTCCAGGCATTCGTTAATGAGGTGTTCAGGGATATGCTCGGATGCCAGGTGATCGTATGCATTGATAACATCTACTCGATCATCTACTTGATCTACTCGGTTAATCTGGAGGATCACATCACACGTTTGAGCAGTCCTGGAACGCCTCCTGGGACATCACCTGTTCGTCAAGCTAAGAAGTGTAAATTCCATCAGAGTTAGTGAAGTTAGTGAAGATGGACGACAAGAAGGTAGATGCAGTCAGGTCATGGCCAGTCCTAAGCACCATTAAGGGGTTACAACGGATTTTGTGGTTTTCCAACTTCTACCGTCGTTTCATCAGGAATTTCAGCCCTGTTGCTGCTCCTCTCACCTCTCTCCGTAAGGGAGGCGTGGGGGCAGTTTTGTCTCCACGACAGGGGAACCCACAGAAGTTGTACCCATGTGTGTTTTATTCTAAGAAACTGTCCTCTGCAGAGAAGAACTATGACGTCGGCTATTGGGAGCTCCTGGTGGTGAAGTTGGCAATAGAAGAGTGGAGACACTGGCTGGAGGGTGCCAAGGAACCATTCGTCATCCTCACCGACCACAGGAATCTGGAGTACATACGGACAGCGAGAAGGATGAATCCGTGCCAAGCAAGGTGGGCCTTTTTCTTCACAAGGGTTAACTTTACACTAACATATTGCCCAGGCTCAAAGAACACCAAGGCCTTGCCTTGTCCTGCCTCTACGATTCGGGAGAGGGTCCTGTCCGGAGTGAACCTATAATCCCATCCTCCCGAGTCGTAGCTCCTGTGGTCTGGGACGTAGATGTGGAGATCCGCCAGGCTCTGGAGAGGGAGCCTGCACCCCTGAACTGTCCTCTCGAGCGCATCTACGTTCCCACAGGGATAAGGGATTGGCTGCTGACCTGAGCACACACAGCTGTCGTCGCTGGACATCCAGGTATTTCTCGCACCATCTTCTCCATCACTAAGAAGTACTGGTGGCCCACCTGGGTGCAGGATGTCACTCGATATGTCAACACCTGTTCCGTATGTGCCCAAACCAAGTCTCCCCAGAATACTCCAGCAGGGAAGCTCCTACCGCTTCCTGTGCCTCAGCGACCCTGGTCTCATCTATCCATTGACTTTGTAACCAATCTCCCCTCTGACGGTTTCACCACGATTCTGTTGGTAGTGGATAGATTTTCTAAGTCATGTCGTTTAATTCCTCTTCCTGGTATCCCCACTGCTCTCCAGGTCGCTGAGGCACTCTACCAGGTCTTCCAGCTTTATAGCCTTAGAGGACTTCGTCTCCAACCGTGGCCCCCAATTCACATCACGAGTATGGAGGGCCTTCATGGAGAAGCTCTGGGTCACGGTCAGCCTCACTTCCGGACACCAGCCTCAGGCCAACGGGCAGATGGAGAGGATGAACCAGGAGCTTTGGAGGTTCCTGAGGAGTCACTGTGTGGACCGGCAGGGTGAGTGGACACGATTCCTTCCATGGGAAGAGTACGCCCAGAATTCGCTACGTCACTCCTCCACTGGGTTGACTCCCTTCCAGTGTGTTCTGTGTTTTCAACCGGCCCTGGCCCTGTGGACTCCGTGCCAGACTGAGGCTCCTGCGGTTGAGTGATTCTGGCCATCGTCAAAAAGAACAGGTAGACCGCCACCGCAGTGAGACCCCTGTGTTCCACCCTGGAGATTGCGTCTGGCTCTCTACCAGGAACCTCCCACTCCACCTGCCTGCAAGACACTGAGCCCCCCGGTTTGTGGGTCTGTTCCAGGTTCTCCGGAGGGTCAACGAGGTGACGTATAGGTTACAACTGGCCAGTCACTACCGTATCTCACCCTTGTTTGATGTCTCCCTTCTCAGGCTGGAATTCCTGGTCCCCTAGCTGATGCTGTCCCCACGACACCCCACCATCCCCCTGGACATCGAGGGCAGTCCGGCGTATGTTGTCAGATCTCTGCTGGACTCCTGGCGTCGTGGGGGTCGGCTCCAGTATCTGGTGGACTGGGAGGGGTATGGCTCTGAGGAGTGGTGTTGGGTTCCGGTGGAGGACATTCTGGATCCCAACATCATCCGTGATTTCCACCTTCGCCACCCGGATCAACCCGCTCCTCGTCCCCGGGGTCAGCCTACTGGTCGGCGTCGTCCTGCGGCAGGAGCCGCGCATCAGGGGGGGTGTACTGTCACGTCTGCTCCTCCTCTCCGGCGAGCGACATGGCCAGAATACTAACCACCGGTCCTGGGACTCATCATTACGCGCTCCTGGCACTCATCATTATGATTCACACCTGGACCTCATTACCTCCCCTTTATAGGTCCCTTCCTTTTGTTCATTCCTCAGTTGGTATTGATCCTGTGTTCATGCTATCTCGCTTCTGTTACACTGTCTTGTTTCATGTTAGTTGTTTCATTAAATGTTTCACCTGCACATGCTTCTCGACTCACAGCATTATCGTTACAATTCCAAAGGGTTCACATACTTTTTCTTGCCACTGTATGTACATACACACACACACCAGGACATGTACACATTGTAAATATGAATATAGAATACAATATTTTAGAAGGTGACCTACCGCTTGCATGTCAATATCAGACTGGTAAGAATTTATGTTTGCGATATTCCCTTATGTGCAAGCATGACTAATGGCATAACAACTTATTGATATGTATTCAATCAACCAATAGGAATACATAAACATTGAATGCATGTTTCTGCAGTGTCAAGTGGAAACATAACCAACCCTGTTACATTAACTCATATCTGAGTCTGACTAATTCAGTGAACTAGGAGCAACAAATCGTAACTGCATCACCGGCCTGAATCTAATCAAATCTGGAGCTACAGTCAGTCTATAGTAAAACATAGAATTAGGGTTACCACAGCCACAAAGTCAAAATTAGTTATTGTAAAAATTCATGAAAACAAACATTTGCTTTTTGGTCTTAAGTTAAGGTTAGCAGTGTAGTTAAGGTTAGGTTTAAAATCCCATTTTAAGAATGTAGAAGTAGGCAGGGTTTATTACTTTATTGCTGTGGTAGCTAGTGACAACTTAGAGTTAGCTTGACCCGAGATACTGTCCTGATGAAACAGACTGCTTAATCAATGATAATGTGTGTTATGTGAAAAGTTGTATAAAAAAATACCCGGTTTGATAAACTAAAAGGTTAATGACGTAATATCATGATATCTGAAGTGAAATAGAAAGGTAAATGCAGCTATAAGGTTGGTTCCACCATGCTAATCATAACCACCATTGATAAAGTAGCCAATGCTCTGTGGATGTGTTTGTGTGTGTGACCGACCAGTATCTTTGAGGGCCAGGAGCTGATATACGCTGCCATGCCCATCAATGGGGCGGTGGCAAAGACCTTACCTCCAGCCTTACCTCTTGCCTGCTCACTAATGGTCGTCGATGGGAGACCAGAATTAGGTAGGTTTAGTCTGACCTGATCAAACTTAAACATAGTATACATTGCCTTAAGAAAGTATTCAGACCCCTTGACTTTTTCCACATTTTGTTACATGACAGCCTTATTATAAAATGAATTTAAAAAAAATAATAAAAAAAAATATATATATATATATATATATATCAAATCAAATTGTATTTGTCACATGCACCGAATACAACAGGTGTAGGTAGACCTTACCGTGAAATGCTTCCTTACAAGCCTTTAACCAACAATGCAGTTCAAGAAATAGTTAATCAAATATTTATTAAATAAACTAAAGTTAAAAAAAATCTAATCAATCAAAAAGTAACACAATAAATGTACATAACAATAATGAGGCTGTATACATGGGGTACCGGTACAGAGTCAATGTGGAGGCTGTATACATGGGGTACCGGTACAGAGTCAATGTGGAGGCTATATACAGGGGGTACCAGTACATAGTCAATGTGGAGGCTATATACAGGGGGTACCGGTACCGAGTCAATGTGGAGGCTGTATACAGGGGGTACCGGTACCGAGTCAATGTGGAGGCTGTATACAGGGGGTACCGGTACAGAGTCAATGTGGAGGCTGTATACACGGGGTACCGGTACAGAGTCAATGTGCGGGGGTACAAGTTAGTCGAGGTAATTTGTAAAGTAACTATGCATAGATAATAAACAGCGAGTAACAGCAGTGTAAAAACTAAGGGGGAGTGGTGTCAATGTAAATAGTCACACAATACCGCATAATGACAAAGCAAAAACAGGTAAAAAAAAAATATATAATAAAAATATTTACGTTAGTATTCAGACCCTTTGCTATGAGACTTGGAATTGAGCTCAGGTGCATCCTGTTTCCATTGATCATCCTTGAGATGTTTCTTCAACTTGATTGGAGTCCACTTGTGGTAAATTCAATTGATTGGACATGATTTGGAAAAGCACACACCTGACTATATAAGGTTCCACTGTTGACAGTACATGTCAGAGCAAAAACCAAGCCATGAGGTCGAAGGAATTGTCCGTAGAGCTCCGTGACAGGATTGTGTTGAGGCACAGATCTGGGGAAGGGTACCAAAACATTTCTGCAGCATTGAAGGTCCCCAACAACACAGTGGCCTCCATCATTCATGAATGGAAGAAGTTTGGAACCACCAAGACTCTTCCTAGAGCTGGCCACCCGGCCAAACTAAGCAATCGGGGGAGAAGGGCCTTGGTCAGGGAGGTGATCAAGAACCTGATGGTCAACATTACAGAGCTCTAGAATTCTTCTGTGGAGATGGGAGAACCTTCCAGAAGGACAGCCATTTCTGCAGCACTCCACAAATCAGTCCTTTATGGTAGAATGGCCAGACGGAAGCCACTCCTCAGTAAAAAGCACATGACAGCCCTCTTGGAGTTTGCCAAAAGGCACCTCAAGACTGGTCATTTTCTGGTCTGATGAAACCAAGATTTAACTATTTGGCCGGTATGCCAAGCCTCACGTCTGGAGGAAACCTGGCACCATCCCTACGGTGAAGCATGGTGGTGGCAGCATCATACTATGGGGATGTTTTTCAGCGGCAGGGACTGGGAGACTAGTCAGGATCGAAGCAACGATGAACGGAGCAAAGTACAGAGAGCTCCTTGATGAAAACCTGCTCCTGAGCGCTCAGGACCTCAGACTGGGGTGGAGGTTCACATTCCAACAGGACAATGACCCTAAGCACACAGCCAAGACAACTCAGGAGTGGCTTCGGGACAAGTCTCTAAATGTCCTTGAGTTGATCAGCCAGAGCCTGTACTTGAACCCGATCGAACATTTCTGGAGAGACCTGAAAATAGCTGTGCAGTGACACTCCCCATCCAACCTGACAGAAGACTTGAGGCTGTAATTGCTGCCAAAGGTGCTTCAGCAAAGTACTGAGTAAATGGTCTGAATAGTTAGGTAAATGTGATATTTCCGTTTTTTTGTAAATTAAAAATTAGCAAAAATAATGTAAAACCCGTTTTTGCTTTGTCATTATGGGGTATTATGTGTAGATTGATGAGGGGGAAAAACAATTCACAGATGCATCTATGGAGCTAGCACTTGAAGACTTGCAACATTTTGTGATAGAGTCCTGACCGACAGACAGACTTGATACTGACGTCTCTGAATGGAGAGAGACCTGGCACTCAACACATCCACAATGTGGTGCTGAAGGTGAATACATAATTATACAGTACCGCAGAAATGTCCAGTATTTGCAACACCCTTTTTATTCCATGCGTCACTAATGAACTCTGCCACAACTCTGCCTATTTTTTACAGATGGAGAGGACTGGAGATGCTTTTGCCAGACGCCAGCCTCGGTCGTTTGATTGCGAGATTATAATTGGGTAGGTTTTGTCTTACCTGTTTAAACTTCAACATTAGGACCTGTTTGTGTGTCAGATATTACCTATCCAATCTGCCGTTGGTAATAGAACAGGGAACGTTTATATGTTCACAGAAACATGTATGGAGCCAGCACATGGAGACTTGCAAGACGACGTGATGAAGTCTAGATTGACAGACGTGCTTGATACTGATATCTCTAAATTGAGTGAGACCTGGCACTCCGCATTACGGAGTCAAATTTTACTTGTATTGTCTTTTTTCTTTTATTATTGAGTTGAATGGTATCAGTCAATATGGGGAGGGAGAAAGACATCAGCTGGGAATGACAATGAAAGGTGAAAGGTGCACATTGTTATATTAGCAGAATACTATTTCTATAGTATTGTGTAAAGGGTTGTTTATTCTACATGGACCTGTTACTACATTTGAAAGTTATCAAAACACATAGTTTAGAATATCTACATAAATTCAGCAATCACATCTTCTCGTATTACTCTGCCCTTTGTATCTCAGTTGGTAGAGCATTTGCGCTTATAACGTCAGGGTAGTGGGTTTGATTCCCGGGACTAGCAATACATAAAATGTATGCATGCATGACTGTAAGTCGCTTTGCATAAAAGTGTCTGCTAAATGGCTTATATTATATCTACTGACCTATTCAAAGCTTCCTCCGGCATCTCAGCATACATATTCCTGTTGTTCTTCAACTCTACCTGCAGGAGGTTTGTTTGTTGTGATTGCGGGGGGGGGAACGGCTGCGTGCAAGGTTCTGACAGACGGATGTGTCTTGGTGGTGGCAAGGACACGCCCAAGAAACACGCACATCAAACCACACCCCCAAGCCAACTCACGTTTGGCTCCTGTCATGGCAGCCAGCATTTCTTGAGGAGCAAGCCAAAATACGAGGCCAAATCAGCGGTTGCAGTTCCCCTTTAAGAAACCTAAATGTAAAAATCTACAAATGTTACACTCACGCTCGGGCTTTCCATGTGCTCCATCTTTTTCCCCTCCCTTTCTCTTTATCAGTGCATTAAAGATTGAGATGTACTTCTGAGGATTGGAGACAGACCGACCGGGCCAATGGGGCCTGGAGATGTTTTTTCCAAAGAGAGAAATTCGTCCGTTTGGTGTGACGACCTTTCTGTGTGGTAAATTATTCACTGTTATAAGGAACTCTGTGGGCCTGGTTCCCTGGTTGGTTCCCATGTTTGATTGGAAAACGGGGCTGATTTGTGGAGCGATAGCCCCGGGCTTCTGGCCTGCAGGCTGCCGCTGGGGGGACACTGGCCTCTGAGTCCCACCAGGTCCCTGGAAGGTCCGTATGCAGTCAGTCAGCCAGCCTGCCTGCCAGCCTTTCGTCCACTGCTCCGACTCCCTTAGCCTTCCCACTGGAAACCTTGACACTGATCAGTGGTTCCACTGAGGGAGGCTGTTTTCTGAGCAGTTCTTCCCCCCTCAGCTCAGCCAAAGCCTCCAGCCTATCTCCTGTGGTTTCCTGGTCAATTTGTTGGTCGACCTGCCAGGAGCAGAATGTAAATCCTCACTGAAGGAAACGAGAGGAGCGTAGAACCCGAACCTGCTGGCAATGTAAGGCCAGCATATACCTCTCAGTCTCCTAGTGTGTGGAGAGAAACCCAGCGGCTGTTTCTATCTGGAAGAGCCATACAGGATAGAGGATAGCCATCATGAGGATTTGAGCGTGTGTGAGGGGTTTCATGTGTTTAGGGTGGTCTGTGTGTGTGTGTATGCGTCTTCGTGTGCATGTCTGCATTTGTGTGTGTGCGTCTGTCCTCTGGCCACAATAGTTTTGTACTTTTTAGGGCCCCAGCTGCCTATCTCCGTCACCGCTCCCTTCACAGCAGCTTCACCCGGGATTCAGGCACGATTCCCCTTCACTGCTCATCAACCCACAAGCGCTCTAATTTATAGACAGGCATAAAAAGTCTGCCTTGTCCCTCTGGTACTGCCTCTGCATAGCAATAGCACGACAAAATAGGACACATGCTGTTAAACATGTAAGGTCTTTTCGGCTTTGTCTCAGTGTTTTAACTCTCCATTTACTCACACAACGGAGGTACTGCGCCCACAGACACACACACACACACACACACACACACACACACACACACACACACACACATATTATGTTATAAATGACTAGTCATCTGGAGATGATCAAATACCTCCTGAGTTTGGCTGTACTCTTTTGAAACTTTTGAGGTGAATTCAGGCTGTGTTTAAAGCAAAAGTTCAACCAATAACAAAGTGGCCACCCTGCCACTGTTGGTAACCAGCTGAGGGAAGGGGCTGGAGAAATGGAACCACTCTCAAATTCATAGACAGCGCTATGGATACAAGGACTGACCATCCATGATATTAAAGTTTGTTTGCAACGGCATTGTTTATAAACAATGGAGTAAAACAAGCTTATATTTTGGGTTCTGATAAGGAACGACAATTGAACTAAGCCGATGAGGCATTTATAAGTTATATTCTTCAGTGGCTATATGTCATTAATTTAAAAGTCCAAAAATTGATGGAGCAATCGCAGATTGCCCCTTCAAAGATGGATGACTTTAATATTGGATTAATGGTCGACCATGGTGTGCTGCCTGCTGTAAACTACAGAGTTCAGACCAGTTTCAAGGACAAGGTGATACACACAAGATCAAAGTGATAGCATGGAGAGACTTGAATCTGAATGTCTATATCCAAATACCACCTGTCTGTCTGTTTTCGTACTGTCAGCACTTTTGAAAAATCTCGAGTTCATTTTTGGTCAGATGGAGTATCTCTTTCTAGTAGTACCTCACCCAGAGTCTTGCATTTTGAGAATCCTAAAATATGAATACATGGATAAAAGGCACTTTTGTAATCAACATTTTGTCCTTAAGCGGTCTTTTCTTTTTAAGAAACTGTTTTCATTATTTATAAGTGTTCTTGAGGTATAACAGAGCTGATTTCTTCTAAGGGCCTGATAGGAGGCAGATGAAGCCTGCAGAATTGATTAGGTAAGCTTTGGGAATTATCATGTTGGCCACGTATTCCTGGAAAATGTTCCTCTAAAATATCTTCCACTGCGAAAGCCTTAATGCTGTGTGTTAGGGTGGGTGTGTGTTTTTAAAAGTAACCTAGGTCTACTCTTCATCCGAATTGTTGAGGAAGTTCTCTTTTGAAGTTTCCATTGCATATAGGGGCTGTCAATTACATTACTGGAATGAAAGACTACTTTGCATCGTAAATGTTGTCTGACAACTAGTATTTTTCACCATTATTAAGTCAATGTTGAAATCGAAATCCCTCATGTTCTACTGTAAATAATTCCAAATGATTAAATCAAAATTAACGAAGTTAAAAGAGATTTGTCGGTTTTAACTGATGTTAAATGAGATGAGATGGTGGATTAGTACTTTGGTCCACATAGACTTGGCCGGTGTGTGGGTATGTGCAGATAGAACAGTTTGTCTTCTGCTTAATATTTAATGGTCGCTACCTGTTGTAGAGCGTTTAATGAGCTGAGGGCGAGAAAAAGTCATTTATCATGCAAACTTTTCAAAGGAAATGCAAATTCAAATATACACACACACACACACACACACACACACACACACATGCTCTTTACCCACATATTTTCCTCAAATAGCATAGCATTAGCCACACTGCATTTCCAACACATTGAATATTTTAGCCTTAGTAAAAAAAAAATGTTTAACTTAAGTGAAGAACAGGATCGCAGGGTCAGTGGTGGCGCTTTCAAGAAACTTTCCCCGACTCTGTTCTGTTGGCTGTTCTCTGCTCTGCCTGGCTCTGCTTTATCCCACCCAGAATACTAATGGCAGGGGAAAAAAATGACTAGAATGACTTGGACATATACGTGTTAGGAAAAGAGGTCAACTCATAGCAGTGCGATGTTAATTCTCCATTAATGAAATGTGTCCTCCTCACTGTCTCCTCGTTTCAAAAGCAGGGGCCCTCTCTTTAAAAAGAGAGGGAGAGGGAGAGACGGAGAGAGCGGGGGGAGGATGAAGAGAGAGAGATGGAGAAAGGGTAGGACGGAGAGCGAGCGAGAAAGAGAAAGCAAGGGTGGATGGAGAGAGGGAGAAAATAGAAAGAGAGAGAAAGTGAAGGATAGAGAGAGAGAAAGAGAGACGTGGATTCCTGCCACTGCTACAGTACAGGGCCACAGGGGCCAGGGCAAAAGTAAGAGACTGACAATCGTCAGGTGATTTAGGGGGTGACCGGGAGGCTAGGTAGACCTACAAAATGAGTAACGGCCAACCCAAAACCACGCCATAAGGCTCAATGGTTTGTGATTTGCAAGTTGATAAGACAAGAAGATTAATAATGCTGCATGATAACGGCTGGCTGCAGCTCAGCTGGGGAGATGGTAATGATGTGATATTGCTGTAGGAGCAGTTCAGGAGGAGAGAGAGAAAGCCACGGTGGAGGAGAGAGTGAGAGAGACTGAAAGGCTGCAAAAAGGGAAAAAACTCACTCTATCCCTATTGGCCCTGAGGATATGGAGAGTTAGAAAAATGAGAATGCAGTTATCATTTTAATTAGATATAAAGTCAATTTTATATTTATATAATTTTTGCTGAAATGAGTACTTCAAAGAACATATTTTGCAGTATTCAGTCCCGTCGTAATTCCTGAGTGACAGTTTTGGTTAATTTGATGGGGTTTTTTCCAGATCGAACTTTGCTTGAGGCCGAGAAGGGAGAGGGAATGCAGATTGCTCCCGTGGATGCTCTTAGGTATATCACTCAGGCAGGGGTATGTTGTCCTTACAAACTGCTGCTTCATCATCAAGTTCTCTGTAAATGGCAGGGCAACCAACAGTTGTACTGTATCTGTTGTGTATCTGGTTATCATAGTACACCTGCCATTGTGTTTGAATACTTTCCACAGTGATAGGCCTACTCATTTCGAAGTACTCTAACATAAGACAAATACATACTTATTGTTGGCTTGTCTTACTCTGTTCACAGCCCATACTGTACATACAGTAGAGAGGCATGATCGAAACTGATATCCATTAATTGTAGTCAGATACATGGTAGGACAAACTATCAACATCCCAACTCACTTCCTGGTTCTGTTCCATCAACACAACGGTCACAAAAGACAGGAAACAGCTGTTCACTTTCTGGGAAAATAATTATTAATTTGAGAATAATAGTAATTTATTTGTGACAGTCAGTCTTTGTAGATATGCAGTGCTGTCAGACATATTTCTCTCACTTCAGTTTTATCTTTGAAGCTGATGACATCTTTGTTTACACCTACAGAAAAACATCTTAACAGTTTCTTATCGCAGCTAATTGCATTACTTTGTCAGACTCCACTGGCGGCAGTCACATGGTACACTGTCACTCACACAAAACACACACACTGTCACTCCCACAAAACACATGCACGTACTCACACACACACACACACACACACACACACACACACACACACACGGTCACTTGTCTCTCCGGCTTCCGATTACCGCTTCTACTGGAATTAGATGTTGATGAAATTCTTTTCCGCTTTTGAGTATAAAAATTAGACATGCAGTATGAGGCCTAACAAGTTTTATTGCTCGACAGAAACAAACATAGACTGGAAAATCGTCCATGTGTGGTGTTGATGTACAACATGTAAATATGTGTTTCTTGTAAGAACTGACGCTGATGAAGAGAAGCAGGTACAGAGAATGAACATTTAATTATCGACGGACATGGAACAGGACAGGAACGGCGTCAGAACGGGGGGAACAAAACTAGATACGACATTTAATGCAGAAGCGGGGAACAGAGCTGGGGAACAGACAGATATAGGGGAGGTAACAACACAGGTGATTGAGTCCAATGAATCGCTGATGCGCGTGACGAAGGAAGCAGGTGTGCGTAATGATGGTGGCAGGAGTACGTAATGCTGGGCAGCCTGGCGCCCTCGAGCGCCAGGGAGGGAGAGCGGGAGTAGGTGTGACAGTTTCTATTTTTCGGATATTTGAGGCCTCATATTAAACAGAGAACGCACATTCTGCCAAGGCTGCTGAGCTCACTAAAAACAACTGAACCAATTTTAATAGCATCGATTTTTGGGGGATGGATACTGGCTAATGCAAAAATCTCCCCATTTGTATTTTAATTTGAGCCACTCTACTTAATTATTTCAGCTGGTTTGGTAACGAGCAGCAGCAAATTTGCATAGGTCGCAATTAAATGATTGAACATGAGGAAATAACTCTTGCATCAGAGTGTTAACTTTTGTTGGAGGTCACAGCAGCTCTCCAGCGGGTCCTTAATGAGTTAATAACGGCTATTAAACCCTGATTAAAAGGCCAGAGAAGGGTGACTGAAACGGTTAATAGTGCAATCGCTTTGAATGTTTTTATCCAATGTATAACAAAGATTACACAATCAAGCATCTACCAAAGTGTAGGCGGATGGTGGATGATTTTATGTGTTATCACGCCTTGCTTCTGACACATTAATTACATGGTGACAAGTTGCATTTTGAAGATGGACGTTGACAATACAGTAGGTCGCTATTGACGGCTATCGCCGTTTTGCATCAAAGGGCCATTTCTTAAAGGGTAAAGATACTTTATGGGACCTTTCTCCCTCCTTTCCCCAAGTGCTGTATCAGTAGACATGATGAAGGTCATGTGGGGCCGTCTCTCTCTGACTGTCTCTCTCTCTGACCCAAACCCCCTTTGTGTGAGTAATGTCTCGGCGGCCCCCAGTGTTACTGATCATTTTGATGGAGGGTGTTTGTCCAAAGTGGGATTGACACGCTCTCAGGGGTCCATGGCCCATCAACTTGACACTGAGTGAATGAGGCACATTAGTGACACGGACGTCGGTGGCACTGTCCCCCACCGTTTACACACATTATCTAAACGGCATGATAATGTAGCCAGATCTTAGGAGAAAACGGGGCGGTAAGCAATGATAAGTGATGGGAGAAGTGACAATGTCAATAGTCGTGATAATCATGTCCTCGCGGCAGGAAATCACGGAGCATATGTGCCTCGTCAGCCCCAACAAGCCTTCAATATCCTCTAATAATAAAATGAAGTGGAGGAGAAAAAAACTATCAATAGACCATCTGATGATAAATTTTAAATTGCAGTATGGAGTGAATATGACTCTTCTCCCTGAAGAAGGCAGCAGATTACTAGGGGTAGAGGGGGAGAGCCCATTTGTATGTAAATGGAGGATTGATTATATTTATTTGCTGGCACAGACAGGGCTGAGGATCGGTGTCTTTGATGGACACACGCACGCACACACACACACGTACCTGCAGGCTGTGAGTCTGTGCTCTTGCCAATAGAGGTGTATGCCCTACCATAGAGACAGACTGTGTGTGTGTGTGCACTCTTGGTTCAGGCCTTCAGAGAGGAGCAATAGAGAGAGCACACCCCCAGCTCTTAGCTCCAACAGAGCCCTGGCTGCTCTCTGCTCTCTAGAATATTCCAATTATCAGCCTTCCTTATTATAGGTGCCATGTCAATGAGGGTGGAAAAATAACTTCATGCAGTGAGGACCAACTCCGTAATTTCTTAATCACTTTTTTGGCAACCTGGGTTAATACCATAAATTGAATGTTGCTTTGGTTTCACTCTAAATAGGCTATCATGCCGCCGCCGCGGTGCTTAGCGAAATCTATTATTGTAATTTGCATAGGGCCTTTTTAGTGCCGAGATCCTACAAAGGCTAGAAGAACAAAGGGCTCATGAGGGAGGAAATAGGACGGAGATGATCCGGCGCTTCCTTCAAATGTGACGTCACGTCCCTAATGAATTTTTTTGACTGAAACCATTTATATCTGACACTTAATGGTTTGCATAGAAATTAGAGAGGGCCCCCGTCTCTCTCTCCTCTCGCTGACGCTTGATGTCCCTGATTAATTTACAGGACTTTTGTTATGTTGCCATCGCCCGAAAATAAATTACCAGGCGGAGATATCAAGAAAGGGAGGGAGGGGGTTAGTAAAAAAATGCAATTTAGAAAGAAAAAAAGAGAAAAGATTAAATAAAATACCTAATTGCCAGAAAAGTCACTAAGCACAAGCTTGTGTGGTGGCATTGGGGTGGTATGGGGGGGGGGGGGCTGTGGCCACTTGATTTCCTATGAAAATTAATCGGCTATCAAACAATCTTCGTCTTGCTGAGGATGATTATAAAGTGCGGGAGAGGGAAGGGGAGAATGCCCTTTGTGTAGGTGAAATGTGTCTGAGACTGTCATTGTAATATACCTCAGTGAAATGAAGGTTAATTCTGATGTACAGCCTGCACTGCAGTCATTATCAGCGAATCATGAAAATAAATTAAGCCACTGAAATAGATACGTCCTCCTCTGGCACGCGGCAGGGATCCTGTGAGGGATGGATGGCTGAACTTTACAGATTATTATTGGAAAATAGTGCCGGATTCAATTAACACACCTAAAAGACACCTTTATAGAGGGCAGCCATAATTTAAATGACAGCAGGGTGTAATTTTGCTTGTTATAAGTCAAATTTGCAGAGTTTCATGTTCGGCATTTTATCCCTTCCCTCTCTTTTTTCCCCCTGTCTTTCCTCCTCCCTGGGATTTTCTCCTCCTTTGATACATTATTCCAAGGGATTCCTGAAACGAGAAAGAGTAAAGCGTTGAGCCCCACGTTAACATGTATACCTGTGGTACATAAAGGTTTAGGAATTCACAGATAGCCTGTAGATATTTTATCCAAACGCATCGCCGTCTCTGCGTTTACAAATATGATCCAATTAATATATTGTGGTTTTAAACGTGTACATATACATGATATTCCTTCTTTCACCCTATTCAATGTCCCTGTAATCCCCAATGGCATGTAGCATATTGCTAGTGCATTGCATTGCCCTCAGTTCAGCTCTATACAAATGAAGCCTGAGGGGCATACAGATGCTATGTCTTTATGTAGATATTCCACCATCCACCTTGAAAACCTGATTGAGAGCCCAATGAACTGGGTAAATGGTTAACCTCTCACCTTCCACAATGGAGAAGGAACCTGAAGCTTAATCCGAGCAGGCGTCTGACAAGCACCCGGAACACCGTGCGTCCGTATCAGGCTGACCCTCCTATGGACCTCCTTTATCTATTAATCTACACCTTTCTTTAACGGGCCCCGAATTAACACCCCGGCAGGGGCAGAGGGCTTCTGATTAACACACATCACCCCACTGTGTGTGCCTGACTGCATGCTGCCGAAATAAAAGACTACCCCCCCCCCTTCTCTCACACACACAGACATGTATGCACGCACACGTATGCACGCATGAACTCATGCATGCTTACACACGCATGTGCGCACAATTGTGAGATCGCACACATGTATGCAGATATGCACATGTATGTGCACACACATGCAGGGGTGCATACACACAGCCATGCACACACACACACACAGATAGACACACACACACACATTGCAAGCTTCCTTGCAACGTTTGACATGGATGTTTCTGGTGTTATCTGAATAACCATGATGTTTGTGTGGAGAAATTAGAAACTATATAATTGTTACAGTACGGTTAGTTCCTGCATTTCTGCTTGTCTATTGTTTAATTGGACAGACTTTTTTTTTTATCGTCCAAACAATGTGAGTGTTAAGTATATTTATGTGCTTGTTTTAGTTTTATGGAAGACCGTGTTTAGCGGAAAGCAGTATAGAGAATGTGAAACTGGCTACAATATATCTTTATGAGGCATGAAATAATATAAGACTGCATATGAATTTGGTAGACTCCTGTATATTGAAAATTGCGTAATTAAAGCCAAAGAATGATGCATGAAAATAGGTGAATTTTAAATAGTTTCATTTAAAAGTTGCCAGTTGCTAAAAAAAACAAAAAGTAGCGGAATATAGAATACAGCCCTATTCTGCTTCTCAGTCCATTGAGGAAAGTCAAATAAGATTAATTGTATTTGAGAGTAAAATGTAGTAATTTATACTGTAAAACCATTGGTGTGATCTTTATTTAATTACACCCGTGGCAAGAAGTCATATCCACTCTTCTTCCAAAGCCAAACACTACACAAATCTTCCCTTCCTCCATCTTTCTCTCTCTCTAGCCCATTTCCTCTCTCTCAATTCTCTACAGTTTAAAGAACCCTTCCACTATCATTATTAGTATTGAACTCATTTCTAAATTCAGAAATTGGCTAAGGATTTATCATTCATTGTGGTGGATAGTAAAATCAATAGCTTTTGTGTCTGCTGGTGCTGAGGCTCTCTCTTTCTGTGCTGTGGGTTGGAGGAGTGTGGAGCGGTGCAGAGAGTGTGTGTGTGTGCGGAGCGGTGCATACGGCCGGAGAGTCAAAACTGGGGGAGTGGGGCCACCTCTTGACGACACATATACACACACACCGACTCTCCCAGAGTCGGCCATGCTGCGACTGCTGGTCCTCCCTCCCTCCCTCTCACTCACTCACTCACTCACTCACTCACTCACTCACTCACTCACTCACTCACTCACTCACACACACACACACACACACACACACACGTGACGGAACAGGACGGCTAATTCCAATGAGAGCCAAATCAATCAAGTTCTTTTAATCACCACTCTGCTTTTATAGTGTGGCATGGTAATGATGAAATTCTACGTAGGCCGATCCCCAAAGAAATGAAACCCCCCCTCCACACCATCACCACTACCCCCATGTGGATTTGAATGTAGCAGACACTCACTCAAGTCTGATGATTTTCATTTTTCAATTACATTATCTGATTAACTAATCAATTGCCAGCCTTATCAATAATTAATGTTTTTACTGACTATTAGAACTTAGGAGATAAAATGGCAACCGCTTTTTTTCTTTTTTAATATATTTAATGTGTCCCTCTGTACAGACTTTGATATATAAACACAAACACAAATCTTCTATTTTTTCAAAGGAGACATCCTTCTTTTACATTTTCCTCATCATTAACATTGTTATTAGAATATAAATACGGGATTGGTTTGATAGCCTTATACATATTGTATAATATTATATGATATCCTTATACTGTGTAGGTTATTATCATGTAGAAACTCTGACCCAATCCGAGCACATGATAATAATCACGTTTACAGAATAAGACATTAAAAAAATAAAAACAACAAATTAAAATAGACATTACAAACCAAACAATACCACCACTACTACTTCTGGCTGCCATGGATTGGCTGCTGAAGCGAGGCCACCAGTGGAGACCTCAGAGGGGTGTCAAATGTGTGCGGTTCTGGATCAATGTCTCACTATGTCTCACTCCGCTCCCCCAGCTGTAGCTGTTGTTTCCCACACTGAGCCTTTGTCTGGGGCTCAAGACAACAGCCAGCAACAACTGTTTACCGTCTGGCCCTCCGGCTGCCCGGCCGTGAACCCGTTACAACCTGTTACACCTCACAGCGCCGCCTCCGCCTCCCCGCTTTGATGCCTCTAATCGTGGGGTAAAAGTCTGCTGGGCAAGGCTATGAGTCGATGTCTCACTTTCTTCCACGCGTGATGTTGGAGGGGTGTTCACAGGGGTTCCCGACCCCAGCCAGGGAGGGTCTCGCTGGGCCACGGTGTTGGCGCAGCACCTCCCTCTCTTCTCAGAGCTGATAATTAGAACCTGGCTCTCAGGTTGCTCACCTCAATGCTAGGAGCTCAGACTATACGAGAGAACCCGTGTGAGGGAGAAGGTGTTGTGTTCACATATGGGTGTTGGTGTCATTCAATGAAATCTAAGTTGGTCGAGATGGGTTAGTTGACGACGTCACTAAAACGATGCGCACCCTTCAACGGGGCAGAAGTCAGTGTGTTGTTGTGATTCTGGATGGCCAGAAAGCTAGCAACAATGACAAGAAACTGCCATGTGGGCTATCGTAGGTGGCTTTTTTTCAGCTAGTTTCATCTTGTTATTGATACCATGTCTTGTTTTGAGGTGTTTTTACTGTCACGTCTATGGTAATTATGGCTACGATTTGCTCGCTAGCTAACCAACAACTGTAACGATGTATTTGAGAGACAACAAGTGCTCATTGTGCAAACGTATTTATGTTTCCAATAAATATTGGAGAAGAAATACAGTTTACATGTTGTCAACGATCTAAGACAACCCTGTATGTTTTGCCCTGTAGTTGCGCACGCATTGGTTTTGTTGCTGAACAACCAGCCAGTCTATCGTATATTTGACTCTTCTGACTATTAGAGTCTCTGTTGTTCAGGTATTCTGGTTTGAGTTGACATACTGTAATTCTGACTGTTTGGTCTGTTGGATTGCTGTTTTGTTCGGGCAGTCTTTGTTTGGCCACTGGAGTCTACCGGAGTTCATATTCCATAAATCTGAGAATGCCTTCTGTCTGGGCTTACAAGTGGCTACCAGCAGCATTGACGAGGAAGAAAGACAGTGCTACGGGAGAGACGGAGAGCGAGAGAGAGAGTGATACAGAGAGAAGGAAAGAGAGAGATTTAGCCCAGCTAGCAGAAACATCTGTCAGCACTCAGCCACTTGTGATGAGGAGAGAAGCTGGTATGCGGCGGGCCCAGCCCAGGAATCATTGGGGCCGGTGAACTTGGCACGACTGCCTTGTTTATTTGGCCTGACCCCACGTTCGCTCCGAGGTTACGGGACCTGCTCAATGAAAGGAGCTTTTGTCCTGCAGGAGAAAATCTGTTACAAATATTTACCATGGGGGAATGCAAAGGCATGGCCCCACGCCAGCCAGACTGAAGAGCTATAAAATTCACTGCACATTCTTCAGTTAGTCCCCTCTTTTAAAACCCTGGCTAAAATTGTACCCCTTTTTTATTAATGAGATGACATGCTGTCACAGATTATTAACCATTTATTTATGGCGCCGTTAACGCATGGGTCCTATATGATTTCCTCCAGCCCCAGATTTATTCTATAATTCAATATCTGTAGTTAAAAAGAGGACTGCATGTATATATACAGTACTGTATATTTTATGACTCATCCCGAACATGAGTGGAATTGTAATAGTCTTTGATTGTATGTGTTGAATCCAAGTCAGACTATTTGCCTCGTTGCCCTCTCCTTGGTGTGCAAGACATTTTAAGACGTTGAAATGCTTTTATACCTAAAAACAACTGGAACACATCCCTATGTACTGCATTCTTATTCCACTGGGCGCCTGGTTAGGTCAGTGGTAACACATGCAATTTCAAAAGGCTGCATATATTCCCTGGGTTTTTTATGGTTTCCTCAGAAAATGCCACACTGGGTTTTAGCTTGAATAAATCTGCCTGTTATATATCCACCGTCAAGCACCCCTTTTTACCCTTGCAGCCGGACCTTGCGTACATCTTCACTCGCACATTGACATGCAACACAGCTAATGGCGCCCGATACAGGAGGGCCTAATCTTGACTAACTGACAAGATTTAAATTGAGGAGACATCTTCCGCTGATTAGCTCCCACACCCACAATTATCCAACTGGGGTGTCAAGCAAGGTTTAACATCTCCACTGATTCTGCTCTCTGGAGACATCCAGGAGGAAATGCAATCGCTTTTAATAACTGCCGCTTCTCCTCCTCTCTCCTCTCCTCCACACCGTACCGAGCGAGGCTGCCTGCCTGGCTCTCTCTCAGCTGCACCGTTTCCAGCCATTCAAGCTCCCTTCAAAATTAACCTTTCCAGTGAAAATATAATTTCGCACAAAATGAACCCACCAAGTAATTTTTTTTCTCTACCCCAGAATAATTTATTCAAATTGCTCCGAACTCAGAACAGCGGAGCAATCTATAGACCAAGGGAGTGGACCCTGGAATTCTGGATCTCTTTTTTTTGGGGGGGGTGAAAAAAGGTTTATGTACCTTGCTGTCTCTCCATCCCTCCATCCTCAGGTTGGTTCTCTGGTGGCTGGTAACCCTCTTGAGTCTGTACACCTCATTAAAATTCGACTGATCTGAATATTTTTGGAAGTGTGGTTTGATTGCCTCTCCGTGACATGTAACAGCCTGGTGTTATTTTAATCACAAGCACCCATCGGGCGACACACGACGCCAATGACATTGAACCACTCCACTTGACCCCATTTTACGAGTGCATGTCATTTCAGGGGTGACGGTGTTGGAGGAAAATAAACTTACCTGGCATGATGGACATCCTCGATAATTATACTCTTCTTTTATTTTTCGACGCCAGAAAGACATCAGCTTGGCTTATACTTTCCCTCAATCACGAGACGTTTTTTCACTCTAATGAAGTGTTTTCTTCCAGCGACGGAACGAGGACACAAAGCAAGCTGATTAATAATTTACTGTTTAGTTTTACTAATTGATCTGTTTGGGGAGCAGGGATAAAAGTGGAGATGCATCCTCAGATCACAATGCTTTCATATGGCATTTATCCACAAGTCACAACAGGGTCCCACAAGATGAATAATGAAGCAAACAAGATCAAATAAATATCACTGGGGACCAGCAAGAACTCCCTGACAAATACCAGCAGAATTTACCTTGGGTTTTTTCTAATTTGCTCACAACAAAGTAGAAGAAGAAGAAGAAGAGGAGCAACAGAGGAGGAAGTTATTGTGCTTCTAGTGTGATGCAGGTTTTACAAGGACATAGGCTTACTTTACTTTATAACCATACTTTCAGTTTCATTCAAAAGGAGGAGAATGCAATTGTATATTTAAGCAATAAGGCACAAGGGGGTGTGGTATATGGCCAATATACCCCGGCATGACGCAACGCGGAGTGCCTGGAAACAGCCCTTAGCCACAAACCCCCAAGGTGCCTTATTGCTATTAAAAACTGGTTACCATTGTTGTCATACCCTTGGTCAATGGTCTGATATACCACGGCTGTCAGCCAATCAGCATTCAGGGCTCGAACCACCCAGTTTATAATGTCATATACAGTACGGTGACAAAAATAAAACATGAGTTTGCCTACGCAGGTCAGAGTTACGTACATAGCAGTACAATTTTGTAGTAAGTTCACAGAAGCTATATTCTTTCATAGACTCTTGTGGTCTAGGCTCTTTAATATCTACACACCACATTACCATATGATCAAATTACTTTTTCACTAATAGTCATACAGTTTATTGGACCACTTACAGCGCGATTTGTTTCTCCATGTGTGTGATCTAGCTGTACGCTACACATCCCTGCTATACAGTATATTAGCTCATTGCCCCTGTGTGTGTACTGTACTACCTACATGCTTCCCATGATAAACAGTGACAAAAGTTGGGTGATTTGGCCCAAGGTCAGACATTAAAGTCCCCGACTGATGTGGATATTTATACATGGGACCCGTCCTCATGCTTCCAGCTATTAGTACCCACCTCTAAGCTATTCAATGTGCTAATTTCAGCCGGGGGGGGGGGGGGGGGCTGGGGGACTAGGGAGGGGGTACAGTAATATGAGTTTCTCTCTTCTTTCTCTCTCCTAGCAGTGTAACACCAAGGGGGATTAAATGTGAAATGAAATACATTTCCCTGCCATAAGACAAGGTCTTAAAAAAAAACAGGATGTGGAAACATATTTTGTACTGGAGATATTCATCTGCTCTAAGTCTTGTTCATGTATGGATGGAAAATAGTGTTTATTATATAGCTGCATATTTACATGCCTATTTACATGTGATTGTTTCATGGATATTCTGTGTAGTCTGATAGTGGCTTTTAATGTTTGTTTGCCACTTTATCTTTTATGATTATGGGTGTTATCCTGTAAATAAGCACTAAGTAAGATAGTAATACATCGAAGGCTCCAGGTCTGAAGAGCCGCAATGTCTATTCCCATATTCCCATGCTCTCAAATGGGCGCCTCCACTCCCAAAGGCATAGTATGTGTTAACTGTAAGTCGCTTTGGATAAAAGCGTCTTCTAAATGGCCGGATCATATTACCATGTGACATACAGTATATGTATATAGGAGACCAGAGTGATTCGTGCTGATTGATTATTAGCATTAGTATATTACCTTCTTCCAGTCACTTTGTAGCCCTGTTTACAGGCATATCCTACTACCTGTCACTTTTTATGTATAAACGCATCTCAACTACTCCAGTACCACTGCACATTGAATAAGGTACTGGGCCAGGTTGCATAAAACATCATAACTTAATTTCCCCTTTAATTTCCTAAACTTTAAGTCAGTTGCACAAAACATTTTATTTTGACATTCCCCCTTAAAGTAAGTGGAAAAATGTAAGAGTGCCCATGAGGTCCCTTAATAAGTGCTTCATTCAGTATGGATATCAATGTAAACTGCATTTGTGGAGGTGGATGTTACTTTCCTCTGCCCTTTTGCAAAAGGAAAACATAAACCAGGTAGCTAGGTGTGTAGCTAGCTAGCTACTGTTACTTAGCTAAACAATGGAAGGTGCACAATCCATGGCCACAAAGCTAGCCGTCTAGCTTGCCACCTACCTACTATGTAAGTTAGCTTGATGTGCTAGAAAGTAATAGAAACAAGTTGAGAAAAAAGTCAACTGAATCAATTTGTTTCTCCTGCCTTGAATGTAGAAGTTCTGTTTTGAGATCTCCCAAAATCAATACGATCTCTTTGAGGAGATGTTGTCAGTGAATCAGGTCGTCTCCATGATAACAAGAGACTCTTTCTGCCGCGCATGCCTTGAAACTACTGTAAAAATCCTTAAGTATGCCCTTACCTAAGGAAAACGTTTGAGGGGCTCTATGCGACGCCCTTAAACAAATCCCTCAGGTATGGGGAAATGATTCCTTAAGGGAAACACTTAAGATGTTTTATGTAACCGGGCACTGACCTGTATATACTTGAATTCTCTTGTTTCTTTGACTCCCATCATAGCTCTTGAGTGTTTTTTTTTTCTTTTATAATTTTTGTATTTATCTGTTATTATCACTGCATTGTTGGGAAAGAGCTTTCAAGGTAAGAATTTCACTGTATTGTTTTAACACCTGTTGTATCAGGATCCTGTGCACGTGGTGAACACATGTTGAAACTTGAGTGAATGAGGAATGTATGAGAGTCAAACAGCAATGCTCTGCTTGGATTTGCTTTGGCTTAATGTAAACAAATATTTAAAAAAATGAAAAAGCCAATACAGTAGCTTTGATTCGGCTGTAAAAAATAATCCAGGCACCCAAAAATAGAAAGCAAATTTTGTCATGGATGTACGGGGCGATGTGCTGCAAGGGGTGGTTGTCATACTTATGTTAACATAGTAATATTAAAGAGGACAGGCCTATTTCCAAAGGTGAACGTGTAGATACAACTCCAGGTTCAACAAACCAATGTGTCAATCACAGAGCGATTCTTATTCTACAAAAGTCAAGCGCGTCTGCCTAAATGCATTATTTATGGCTGAAATAAGCAGCTTAACCGAGTCATGCTACCAGCTATTAGCAGGAGACACACTTCCTCTACGGAGGGCGTGTTTGAAGTCTAAACAACACTAGTATGATTGGGCCCAAAGTATCTAAAGCAATCCCACTGAAGGCTTCTTTTTTTCTCTTCCAACAAAGAGATTACTGTTTGTAGTTGTCATGGCAATATCGTGTCTGCCTGTCTCTCTAGACCTAATAACACGGGGGCTAGCTAGCTAGCATTCCTGAGCTGAGACCGTCACCTAGTTCTGTAGCTCTGCTGCTGTCATGAGGTTGATGTCTGGTTCAGATCAGCGCCTCGTCTGCCTCTGACGGACAGCACTGATGATAAATGTTACATGAAAAAAAACTAGTGTTGACTGGAGGCCTTTGTTGATGAACGGCGGCAGCTATCGGTGCTGGAGGCTGTTCGTATGTGTCTCCTCTTCTCCTCCTTTCCTCCTCTTTCTTTTTTCATTGTTATTATTCTGCCACTACCTTTCAAATTTATTTTTCATTCTTAATAGATTTCCGGAACTCTGTTTTGTCTCCTCATCTGACAGTTTTAGTGTTGTTTTTTTCTCGTAATGTCCCGGTCTCTCGTCATTGACTTTCTGTAAGCCTGAGGTATTTCCCTCTGCTTCCGAAGTCTGCAGTTCTGTGCCCTAGTCGTACTGCTACTAGAGTGGAGGCCTTTGAAAAGCCTGTGACTACAGCTTTCTGGCAGACCAAAAAACCTGAGGGATTGTGGGTGGGTGGTACTCTATTTCTCAACATTTTCTATCATCGCAGTCATATGATTTGTGAGCTACCAGCACTGTACACACACGCACACACACACACACGCACACACAGGCGCGCACACACCCGCACGCACACACACACACACACACACACACACACACACACACACACACACACACACACACACACACACACACACACACAGCATCTCCCCAACTACAGGTGGTCCCACCAACAGCATCCCACTGATTCCCATCCCTCCCAGCCGCATTGCCCTACCGCGGTTCCTCCATTTACCCCTGCTTATTTGGATGCACTCGACAACACAATGGAAGTGCATTACATGCCCTCAGCCTCCCTTCTCCTCCCCACCCAGCGGTAATTTCATAGTGGTTACCACCTGCATCCTACTTGACACACAATTCACTCTCCGGGAGAGGGCCAAATAATGGGATTTACCCTGGCTTGGTAGCTAGCTAGCGCCTGCCTGCCACCGCTTCCTCCCTAATTACACTACTATCTAGACAAGAGCACAAGTTCCTGCACTGTCACACCACCAGCAGCACCATCACCACATCAGAGCCTAATGCTAAATGCACTGGTTCCCCACCACTAAGGGGTCAAGAGGGTGGAAGAGAGTAAATGGTAAATGGCTTGATAGGGTAAATGTTTTATGGGGGCGAATGGGGACCAGGAGGAGAGAGGGCAGGTTGCTTTTCGAATATTCCGTTATGTTATTTTGTGGCGAGGGTACTGTCAGTACAGTGTCAGTGTGTGTGTGCTTTGCCAATGGAGAGTCAGGATTAATTGGAGATGTTGGATGAATGACAAGGCTTGGAAATCAGCCATAGGGAATATGAATTGTGATTTGAACCAGTTCTATGCAAAACAATTATACATTGCATGTTTATGGTGATATGATAAAGCCTCGCTCTGTGTGCTGTGTGCCGGCTGTATGTTCCTCTGTCCACTTCTAGTCTCACAGAGCATTGCCCTGGGTTGTCTGAAACCTAATGCCTAATGCCTCCGCCCTCTCTCCTTCACGCCCCTTCACAACTAATTAGAATGAAAATATAAAGTAAAAGGCGCCAAACTTTTAATTTATATTCATGAGATAAATGTGCAACATTAGAGAAAGACAGCTTTCCCTATCACTCGCATCGTTTTATCACGCTCACACACACAAGCATATGCAAAGTGTGCACGCACGCACTCACGCACGCACACACACACACACACACACACACACACACACACACACACACACACGTGTGCATACACACATGCACACACACACACACACACACGACACACAACAGTACAAGAAACCAAAAAAGTAATCAGGAGGAACAAAGCATGTCTGAATGTGCAGTGGCACATTGCTGCTCACACAGGAAGTATTAATTTATTCAGGTCGGTAGTACGGTAGGCTTTAATTATTACAACCAGACGCACGCTGCAGTAATAGCCACACACACACCCACACATCTGCGTTGTAGCTGTCAAAAACAAGCTGAAACAATTTCATCTGTCGGAGAGAAAAAAAGCTCTCTCTCTCTCTCTGTCTCTCTCTCTGTGGTGTAGTGCCTGTAATCAGTCTCTGGTGTATTTTGTGTTTGTTTATTATGTGATAGTGAGAACATGAATGTTGTGTTGTTTCCTTTGCTTCACTGACAGTTCCCACCAAGACTCGAGGAAAATGATAGGCCTAAATAATTAAGCAAATTAATGAGTTTATTCTGTGAGCAGCCAAACACTTAGTACATATCAGGACCGCAGAGACATGGAAAGTATTACTTTTGTATGGCGGGTATTTGTGTGTGTGTGTGTGTGTGTGTGTGTGTGTCTCTCTCAGTCTGCGTTCTGAAATGAAAAGCCTCATCACAGGCCCTTGCAATAGTCAGCTAAGGAATAACAATTTAGTTGCATAATATGTTTAAATTGATTAACAGTAAGTCTAGGTTTGCAATCCAGTACAGCTCCAGTACCTCAAATGGCATTCTCTCCTTACCCAATTGTCTTCTTTTTTCACCAGAATAAGACCTTAGCCCCTATAAACTGGACATAAATATATAATGTGGCCGATTTGAACCCTTCCTTAATGTATGTCTGTATATTTCATGATGTGGCCCTGGGATGGCAGGCAGGCAGGAGCCTAATGAGAGGACATTTTGTGTCTTCCAATGCGGTCGCATTGGGCTTCATTAATTTACCCCTGTGAGAAGGGAGGATACGGGGAAAGTGTGTGTGTGTGTGTGTGGGGGGGGGGGGGGGGGGGGGTTGTGTGTAAGTGGGGGGTCTGCTTGTGAGTGCGCCTTTGCTTACGTGTATGTGTGTTTCAGCTTGAGTTTCAGCCTGTGACCACCGCGGGGAGACACCTCTGACTCGTCTGATCAGTGTATAATTACCTTGGAATAGGAAACAGCGATGTAGAGCAACGCCACAGGCCCGTGATGGATGGTGACCCCCTCGCTAAAGATGGCCCCTGTTGTGTCACACGGCGCCACCCCGGGGGCAGAGCAGGAAATGAGCGGTCTTTAGAGGACACGGACGCCATTAGGTCACGGCGGGTGTCCTCTCCTCTGGGCCAATGAGGACAAAACAGGTGTCAGGCAGCTGAAGAATGACCTCTGATGGCCACTGATGTATTCATAGCTAGCAATGCAGTTCTGGTCATAATGGTGTTCTTTAGGCTTACTTTGATGTCCTATAGATTTAGGATGTAATGCTTTTTTTTTCACTTTTTTTTCTGTGGCTGTCTTTGTCTCTCTTTTTTTGGCCTCTCTATTTCTCTCTCTCTTTGTGTCCCGCTCTCCATCCAGCCTGATATCTATTGTCACCCCTCCTCCTGTTCTAGCAGATCCTCCCCACCCCACCCAGCAGACAATAAATATCATGTCACATGGAGGATGGCAATGCTCCTTCATGGAACACTGGCTGTTTATTAGAGGCAGGAGAAGAGAAGTTTAAGAGAAATGCTAACAATGTTCATTAATGGGCCGCATCCACGTTTGATGAGCCGTGGCAATGTGAGGAGTGGAGCGGGCAACACCGCCGGTATAATGGCTGCCGGTAAACGCCCGGTAATTGTGTCCAAATTGTACAGTGCTGGGGTTCCACCAAGGACTGACAGTGACAGAGCAATTATGGCGAGCCAAGTGGGCTGTGTCAAATTAGCGCGGGCCGAGACGATGAGGAGTCATTTCTCTTGCCCTACAAAGCCGAGGAGTGATAGATAGATCCTTGATTGTGAGTGATAGGCGAGACCAGCTTTCACACTGACGGTCTGATTTGTCAATAGCTTTGTATTTGAAAGCCGGGTGTGACGGGGGTGTATTGAGATGTTTGGGCTGGGAGGGGTAGTTATGGAGGTTGAGGAGGGCCTAGCATGCTGGGCGACCCGACCCGGGGAGTCCTTTCTCTGGGAAGGTCATCAGTCAATGTTCCTGTCAGCCAAAGATCACACGCCACGGAGCAGCCGACTTGGGTAATTACATGTGACTATAGAGTGGAGATGTCTTCTTTTGTGGGCCTACAGTGACTGCATCATTTATAATTGATTGAAGTCAGCCAAGTCAGAGGAACGAGCCCTTTGTTTCAACTTTAGAGGACTACTGTACTTCATTGACTGTACTTTTGTCTCTTATCAATTGTATGAGGGAACTTGATAAAAACGCCAATTTGCCACAACTCGTGCACTTTTTTTTTGCCGTATGCAAACGAGGGAGAGCGGGAACAATGTATTGGTTACCTGAGCAAAGTTGAGATTGAACGTGGCGTCTCATGAACATCACAGTAGAGGAAATCGATAGTGCTGATGATCCACCATGTCAATCTATACACGCAAACACTTTTTAATAGATTTCCCTTCATTGATTTGACATATGCTTTTTGGACGCACTTGCCCACTGTTAGGAATGATCAGTAGATATGCTGTGATGAAATGTATAGTAAAGCATGTTTAGCCATAATTGTAACCCTATTTTTTTTATATATTGATTTTGGTGTCATAATATATTCAATCAATCCAACGGGGCATAATATTAGGATAAAAAAATGTAGCATAAGGTGTGAATGCTGTGATTTTTTGGGATTATGTGCGTGAATATGTACATAAATCAAAATCTGAAATGTATGAGTTAATAGTAGTAATTATATTGTCATCATTCATTGTCAGTCTGCATGAATATGGATATAGTTTTATAATGTAACACCCATTAAGGATATTTTCAGGAAAATGCCTATTAGGTGTTCTCACAAATGTCTTGGCATGCGAGTCGCGTCAAATTACAGGTGGAGAGCGCCCCCTAATATTTGGTGTGTGCGTGTGTGTGTGTGTGTGTGTGTGTGTGTGTGTGTGTGTGGGTGCATGACAACGTGTGTCTAAGTTTGAGTCTAAGTATATCAATCTCGTTACCACCATTAATGTCACTTTCAGCTCATCACTCTCAAATTATATTTAATAATGGATGGCTTTTGGGCATAAATGTTAATGCAGAATTGCATAGAATTTTCTTTTCTGAAAATGGCATCCTGTATTTATAGAGAGTAGAGTCAGTAGAGTACTCTCCACATCCATGCTGTTTCCCCCCCAAAAAAATCCTAATATGTAACTTGTGGCCTGCCTATAAATTCAGCAAACTTTCCACTTAGTGCTATCAAAACCCTTCATACTTCTCAGACAACTGGTTTTATTATAGCTTCCATAATGTGGTTTGTAAATGTGTTTAAGATACTTTTCACTACTCCGTTTTTGATGCCCTAAATTTCTTGAGAGAAAACAGAATCGAAAGTTCCTACATTATTGGTTTCAATGTCAAAGCTGATTATCTATTGATATGTGACAGAGGTACACTTAGTGTAACATTTTTAAGTACGCTTAGTGTGACATTTTGTTCATTGAGGGATGTTTGAAAGCTTATCAGCCATGTGGTTGTCTTCAACTCTGAGGTGTGAAATATACATTTTTCATAGTACTCTGATACCTACTATCAGGCTGTTAAAACTAAAGTATTCATGATGGCTTCTGTTAGTAGTAGCCATTTTGATTCAGATTGTATTTGTATTTTGATAGGAGGCAGTACTGTATGGATTAAGAATCATTAGGATTACATTGCCTTTAGGATTACATTGCCTTTAGGATTACATTGCCGTTTTATGCAAACTGTATTGATTTCCTAGTAGCCTATAGCTAGCTAACAAAATAGCCTAATCAATTGTAAAGGTTCTCAGGTTGTATTTAATTGTGGAAGTACTCTGCTCTGCATTGAACACAGAGGTACCTGAGGCCATATCTGTTGATTTCTTCACTTTGGAAATGTCAGAATAAAAAACATTTCCTGCCATTACATATTAAAACATCTCTGGCTATCTTCATTACAGGATGAGTAGTACACTGAAGCTCGACCGAGTAACTTAGATTAGCAGTTAATTATTCACACTGTCCTTTTACCCAACACTCTCTAAAAGTGTTTCTTTATTCAGCTTTTTCTCCTATATAAAATGTGTTCCTGTTTTACACCTTGTAGGGGTGTCGGGGGTTGTCCCCCTACCCTGAAATGTTGGAACACATGTGGCATGTATTTGGAATTTACTTAAAGAGTCGTGAAAGTCCTCACGAAGCCCACTTTGGCTCTTAAATGTCCGACGAGGACTTTCGCCCTTCCTCTGATCACCGCTTGTAAAAACGCTGTAAAAATCTGGCGAAAATATCAGCCGGCGATCTGTAGTGATTGGTTGTTTTAAAAGGGGGCTTGAGAACAGATTGACCTAAAATGCGGTATGCCAGTATATGTTTCAGTTTAGTTTAGTCTTACAAGACAAAGTAATAAGATGGTCATTTTATCCAGTCATTTAATTTAGTTAATGTAGTTAATATGCTTATTAGAGGAGATTTCTTTCAGGTTGTCTAATGACCCTAACCTCCCAACCACCTTCCCCCATGACATTTTTATTAGCATTTGTGTGGGAGCTATTGTTTATTCATACCCATTGTTTCCAAGTACAGCCATTCATATTGAGGGCTCTCTATTTGTCAGCTGTAGTTTTGGTTCCTGCTTCCTCTTCCTCCTGACACACAGAACATTTGACAGGTAAAAAAAAAATGTCCCTCCCACCTGTGTAAGTAAACCGCACAATAAAAAAAAAATGTTTTAACTCTCACTTCTCTTCTCTCACCTGATAGGAGGGGCACGTGGCCAATGGGATTTGTTTCTCTAGCCCGGGGTTGCCAACGGAGACAGCCAATAAATAAGCAATCAAAGTGGCGGGAGTCACTAGAAACAAAGGAGCTGTGCCTTTTCGGGAGATGCGAGTGGGGCGAGGGCTTGCATGTATAATGAAGTGAGTGTTGGAAGCAAGGGGCACTTAATCTTCCCCCTAATGGTCATTCGGCTCCATCACCGTGCCTCTCTGGGGGGCATACCCCATAGACCACTCCTCGGGTCACCAGTGTCCCCAAATTGTCATTGGCAGGATATCTTTTTATCAGCCAGGAGAGGTGTTTGCTTGGGCTGTGGCATTAATCCATTCATCATAGCTTTGTTCCTCTAAGAACTCATAGGGCAGACCAAGGGTTTGTGGAAGGAGCTATTTATCATGTGGAGGGAGATATATAGATATGTAACGGAAGATGCATATTTCTCATGGAGTTTTTTATTCAAACCCAGAGCCCCTACCTTATCTATTTGTTCTGCTTTTCATTTCTGTTTACTAACTGTGACCTCTCGTCATTTGTGCTGTTTATATCATCAATATTTGTGTTCCGCAACAAACTTGTAGGTGTCTTAACATCTAATCAGCAGTCAGTTATTCGTTCTGAACATGTTTTTTCCTTCCCTGTCCTCTATTCTGATTCGTTGTTATAGACAGCATTATTTGTTGCATGATGCGATCCCTAGCTTCTTGTCATGGTTGTGTGTCAGGCCTATGATTGTGTGACATCTGACCTCTAGCATGGCTGTTTTGTCATGGTTGTGTGTCACAGGTTAGTTAGGGCCCACTGGACCTTGCTATTATCACATTACTGTCTAGCTCATCTCCAGATTGCAAATCCACCCCAACAGGCTCTGACTCGTTATCCTCCCCCAGATTGCAGACAATTGATTTGGGGAGTAAAGTCCATCTTCCAATCCTAATTATGCTTGCATATCAACACATCTCAGTCGTGCATTTTGGTTCAAATTCAATTGATATTTTGTCCACTAAACAAGCAAAACGTGCTTCCGTTGTATGATTTTCCCACAGAAACAGCAACAGATAGCATAATAGCATCATTTCTAATGGGGCTTGCATCATGCCTAATTCATAGGGTGGTGCTGTGGACGGTCCGCCCGATCCTTCTGTTTTGAACGCACTAGGAGATCCCAAGGAGCATCCAGCCTCTCTTCGGCACGAGTGTCCCTGTGCGCTAGGGGACGAGGGATAAGGATCCCAGCCGGAGAAGAGAGGCTGCTGTGATTTAGTCCAAATGGGTCCGCGGTGGTGATCTCTATAATACAGACTATTATGTGGTCTCACCACTGACACTAATGGGATGTTACAGTGATTTAAAATGATTTAATGGCTCCCAGGTTGGGGCCCTAATGGCCCTCTTTATACCGCAATGCGTATTATGAATGGCAATGACAGTGTTGTGAAGTGCTGCCGTGTTTTTTTCCCCTATCCCCGTACCTCTGCTCAAACAGTGTGACAGGTGCCTTTCTCTTCTGCATTGGGGGTGAAAGCAGGGATGGTGGGGGGGGGGGGGGGGGGGGGGTGTGCAGTGTGCACTTGTCCTCGATGGTTGGTTTCCTTAGGTTTTTTTTTTATCTTGCTATTGCTAGATACTTCTGTGACGCATGGACGAGTATTAAATGGTCTGGCTAGAAACGTACAGGTGCATATTTAGTCTTTCACAGATTCACCAGATCTCATTGACAAAGATTTGTGTGTGATTCACACATCTCGTCATGATTGCGGTACGTTAATACATACTCCACATAATCGGGAAAAATACCCAAAATACTATTTGCAAAGATTACAACACCGCTGTGCGACATTCTCCCTGACATTAGGAACAATACAGAAAGTCCACGGAGAGCGTTTTTCAGAAGACAGATGAATGATTTTAATAAGAGAGCACGTCGAAAATCCTGGCCCTCTCCTCTCTTCTGACTCAGAGCTTCTTATCCGTCTGTCGGTCCGCTCATCATTATGGACAACTCACACGGTGGATAAAACCTATTGATCACAGAGAACAGAGACTGCCGAGAGGTTAAGCAAATTGTTCGAACCGCTCCGCTCTTTAATGATGCCTTCCCCCGTTCCCAAAGACACCGCTTCTGAACTCCTCACCTCACCAACGGTTCCACATTCATTTGTATTAAACACGGATAACCTGTTTGAGAGGGATTTCTGAGGGGTGTGCAGCGCGCCCTGTTTTGGGGAGGAGGTAGTGGGGGAGACGGAGAGTGTGTTGACCCCTCTGGTGTCGCTGGATTAGACTGTAGGACGGAGGAGGGACAGTGGGTAGCCCTGGACTTAACACCCTAAAGCCTGGCTTTTCTAGGCTACTCAGTCAACCCTCAACTCAGTCATCCCTCCATCTCCCCTCTGTGAAACAACAGCATTCATGGGCCAGGCGAGAAAGGGGGATTGGTGGAGTGATATGGGGGGAGGGAAGAAGAGGGAGAGAGAGAGAGGGAGAAGAGGGAGAGAGAGGGAATTATGGGGAAGAGAGGGAGGGAGAGAGAGACAGAGAGGGAGAGAGAGAGAGGGAGAGAGATATAGACTGGGGGAGCAAGGCAGAGACAGAGAGCCCAGAGGATTGACAGCCCCAGCAGTCATTACACGCTGGATTGAATACTAGATTACTCCAAAGTGGCTTAGGGTCAAGCGGCTGTGTGTTCCCTTTTGGCACTCTATGACTTTAATACCCAGCACTGTATTAGTCAATTACTTTCAAAGCCAGGGCTGCTACTCTCCCAATCCTGCCTCCCGACCGTACTTTTATGATGGCAGCCATTTGAAAGGCCACCAGGCTTAACCCCTAACACAGGCCTAAACATCATCTCCATTTTGGCTCCATCACTCATCTGTTAGTTACCTGAGAATGATGGCAGTGGTGATGGAGGGCGTAGCGACCAGGGAGAGAGCCGATGCAGTATGAGCCCGCCGTTACCAAGTGGCTGCTAACCGAACGCCCTCCCTCTCTCCTCCCTCACTCCTCCGTCCATTTGAGTAACACTCCTCCCATTAGCCCTGTGTTAAATTGCCTCTTCTGAGCATGTCTCCAGCCTCTCCCTCCCTTTCTTCTGGGTGAATGATATGACCTTTAGGTACATCGGTGACAATTACAGGCACTGAGAAATTGAATTATTAGCTTTTTTTTTCGCCAGCGGAGCCTCCGAGTGTAGGCGGAAGAGGAGTAAAATGCTGTAATTATTTAGCTAAATTGCCATATTATATTTTTCCTCTCCTTTTCTTTTGAAAAGTGAGTGTTAAAAATTGTTCACGGATGTTGTTCAGGAAGAATGTGAAATAATAAAAGGGAAGTGAGGGATTTGAACGCCTCCATGTAACCTCTGGCTGGTTGTTGATTGTCAAGAGGAACAATAGGTCTATCTGACGGCGGGGAGGGAGAGGGAGGGAAGGCAGGTCACTCTCCCTCCCCTCCATAGACTTACCATGAGGGGCATTTCTGACAGCAGGCTGATGTTTGCCTTGATAGTCCTTTTAAACATTTTACTCGGTCTCCTCTATTCAGTCCCTATCTATCTTAATTGAGTAGGTTTTTTTCGGAGCATGTTTTTTCTCTGTCCAGTGTGTCTTTGACGTGGCACAGCACAGATTATAAGCATGCGCGCACACACACACGCGCACACACACACACACACACACACACACACACACACACACACACACACTTACTACACACACAGATTTACTACCCACACGCTTATTGCACACATACACACACACACTTACTACACACACACAGCCCCTCACCCCCACACACCACTACACAGTGCTGTAATTATTTTCTTTCAGAGTTAGTACCGTGGTCCTTTCCTTTCTGCTTAGCCGTTTGTATCGCGGCCTGTCAGCTTGTGGTTTGATTACTCTATCCAGTGATTTAGCAAACCCCAAACCGTGGTGTTGCTAATTAACTAGTGTTTGAGTGGAATAGATGACTACAGGGTCCTCTCAAGGCCACTCTGCCCTCTCTAAAGCCTGGCAATAAATGTGAAGTCTGAGACTGGAGAGGAACAAAGGGGCCAGTGCATATGAAGATGAAAGTCCCTGGACTCCTCGTTTTGGTGCTCACTAGGGTCCAGTTGCTGTCATCTCTGCTCACAGGTCTGCATTAACCTTCTACTTCTACACACACACACACACACACACACACACACACACACACACACACACACACACACACACACACACACACACACACACACACACACACACACACACACACACACACACACTCGCACACACAAGAACCCACGCACGCACACATATGCGTAGACACACACACACACACACACACACACTGCACACACTCGCACACACAAGAACCCACGCACGCACACATATGCGGAGACACACACACACACAAGCATACACTTGCACACACATACGAATACCCCCTTGATATTTTTTATTTATTTTACCCTTATTTTACCAGGTAAGTTGACTGAGAACACATTGTCATTTACAGTAACGATCTGGGGAATAGTTACAGGGGAGAGGAGGGGGGATGAATGAGCCAATTGACTCCATAGCAATTGTTTTTAGCACAGATAGATCTACAATCAGGGCAAATTGTTGTCTGTGTTTGTTTGTCTGTGTGTGCATGTGTATGCATGCTCGCAATGATACAAAATTCCCCATAATATATGCAAATTGTGTTTGTTTTTATATGTGCATATATCACTATCTCCATACAGATACCCCACATGTTTGTTTGTACAAATTGCAATGAGAGAGGCTTTCTATAATAAGTAAATTAAAAATAATGAGTGTTTGTTATGGTGACAGGGCCTGAGTAGGGAGGTTGGAGGGAGGGAGGGAGAGACAGAGACAGTAGAGCACCATGCTTTGTAGCTCTGCTCAGAGACTACAGCAAGGGACTAATCAGATAGTCCCCCAGTCCTGTCACCTGCAAACCCTGCCGTGTGTGAAATCACATTCACCAACCTCAGCCCTCTGGTTCGTTCCAAAAGTGTCAGCCGGCGCCATGGTAAAGAGATGATTACTCCACTCCCAGGGATTGGGGAGGAACAGTCAGAAGGAAAGAGGGAAGGACACACTGTCATCTTCCCCAAACAACCAAGAGCTGGGGAGAAAGATCAAGTGAGATAGGTAGAGAGAGAGGGCGACAGGGAATGAGAGAGGCCGATAGGGAAAGAGAGAGGGCGATAGGGAAAGAGAGAGAGAAAGAGGGAGGGAGGCAAAGCTAGAAAGAAAGGGTCAGAGCGAGAGAGAGAGAGAAAGAGTAAAACAGAGAAAGAGAGGAACAAGAAGGAGAAGAATCCCATGTTTCTTCTTTAAGGTTGAATGTGGTGTCTCTAATAGAAGGCACCATTTGCACGGGCCATAAAGGACATTTATGCTCATCACTGTTCCCCAGCAGAACTCCATTGACTCTTTGTTTTAATTGTCCATGAACAGGCCCATTGTTCTGCTAGATCAAGGTTCGGGAGGACATTTCCTCCAACTCGTTCATTGTTACAGAGAACACATTATAACCCCTTCATTATTTTCTTTTGATATTAAGAATATGCTATTTGAATTTACATAATTCTGTCTCTCTCTGCTTACAGCTCAAAAGCTTGTCGTCCTATAAATATCTTCATTCAACTTTCAGCGTGAGTTCAAATGAGGGAAAATTCATAATCTCTTTACTGTGGTGTGTCTGTAACTATTACTGGTCTCTGGTGTTAGTCCAACCATTGAGTGAACTCCAGCTGGAAGACAAGGTTATCTACTGTATTGATACACAGTATTTCAATTTCTGTGTGAAGGGGGATACATGCAGTACATATATAGTTTTGTTATGACATATTTATACATTGATAAATACACCTGACATACAGCAGAAACATGTTTCTCCTAAAATCAGTGACACTGACTTAAACCTCTCAACACAAAACACCTTCTATTTGCCAAACAAGGACAATTTGTTCAGATATCAACGTTTGTAGGGGCTTGTCCCATTTTACATTTGAGTAATTTAGCAGACCCTCTTATCCAGAGCGACGTACTTTTTTTTGCCATACTGGTCCCCCGTGGGAATCGAACCCACAACCCTGGCGTTGCAAGCTCCATGCTCTACCAACTGAGCCCCAGGCAGTGTTAGTGGTGGCAGTAGCACAGCAGCCTCCAGTCCACGCAGACCTTCTACGGTTGTTTTTCCCTGAAGATGAGGAGTATAAAACATGTAGCTCTTCTTCTTCTGCTTGGTCAGACTAAGGCCCGTAGGACAGACAGTTGTTCCCTGTACTGTAGCAGGGGGCTTGTCAGACAGAGTCGGGTGACTGCTGATAACCCCTACATGAAGGGAAGGAACAACACAGTTTTTTTCGGGGGGGGGGATATGAGGCCAGAGGCTGGGTGTGATGTTGGAACAGCACCAATGTCTTTGTGTGGTCAGGTGTTTCTTTTACTGCTGGTTTTTTAGAAGATATTGGCATCGAGACATGACAAGTGAGGGTTATGAAATGAACTTACTAATACTCTACGAGTTTTGTTCAAGTTTGTGTAGCCTCGACTTACCACAGGACACGTCCCGTTATTCCATTTCAACAACCGCTGTGTTTATTTTAGGTCGGAATTGTAATTTCACAGCTCTGTCACGTATCCCTGTCTATGTCAGTGGAGGCTGCTGAGGGGAGAACGGCTCATAATGGCCGGAACAGAGCAAATGGAATGGCACCGAATACCAGGAAGCCATGTGTTTGATGTATTTGATACCATTCCACTGATTCCACTCCAGAAGTTACCATGAGCCTGTTCTCCCCAATTAAGGTGCCACCAGCCTCCTGTGGTCTATGTGGACTATCTATGCTGGGTACTAGTATTATGAAACCCCATAGACTCCCTACTTTTCTCCCACTGCTTATTTCTTACAATATTAATAATGAAAGGCATCTGTTAAGAGGGAGCCAGGGTTTGTGTTTGTGAGTAGCTGAGAAGATTTCCAAGGTCACTTAGAAGGATGAACCAACCCGTTATTCTCCCACCGCGCGAGCCTCCCTGAACCTGTGGACATTCCTGCCCGTCGAGGCCGAGCCGAGAGCTTCAAGTATTTTCTAAATATGCAATGAGAGCCCGAGACCTCTTGGCACGGCGTGTGTAACCTTTTTATGCAACGGGGATGTAATCTGCAATCTTTGTTGTGTTAAGAAGAGTTAAATGACCACTCGGGACAGATATGGCCTGACCTTTGACCCTGCGGGGGGGTTCATGAGTGAGATGACAGCGAGAGCGAGGCGTATTATTCTCCCCATTATAGACTGGCGGTCCATCAGTATTGCAAGGGCACGCGGTGAAGCCACACGCCCTGGCTCTCTCTATCTCTCGCTCTCTGTTCATGATAAGGTCACTATGTGAGATGATGATGGTTGAGATGAGATGGGCCCGGGTACAGTCGCTGGCACAATTAGTCTCCTACAGTCTCAGTCTAGGTCTTCCCTAATAGGCCCAGGCCTCCTCTCTTAAGCATGCAGACAGAGAGGGATACGGAGAAAGATGGCACACAGTCACAAGCCAAGGGGATAACTAACACCTAACACCCTCCTGGTGTGGAAAATCTAACAGGGTTATATGCAGGTTTACTTCAGTTTCTCTCACTGAAAATGAATTTCAATATTTTTCTATTATTCATTATTTCTTTCTCGGGAAAGAAGTCTGATGATATTGATTGGGATAGTGAATTTCTAAAGAGGTGGAAGTGCTGGTTTGTCACGGGCACTTTCCATTGGACCTGTCCTTCCTGTCCTTCCATTGCGCCTGCAAAGATGTTCCTGAAAGGGCACATTTGTTGTATCTGGCGGTGTGGTGTCAAGCCTTCTGAGAGAGAATAGATCTTTCTCTTTAGAAACAAGCACATCCTCTGGAATTCATCTGTCTTGGTATGGCTTTGTCTCCGAGGTGACACACAAGCAAAGGCTCCTTTTGTGCGGCAGAATTAATGTGGCTAACGGGTGTAATAAAAACGTCCAGAACTTGCACAGCGCGTTTGAAGAAAAGCTTCTCTCTTTTGTTGGAGGAGCACATATTGTAGTCGAAGATAACTGTTCAAACACAGACGGTGTTGGGTGCAAGATTAGCATGTTTTTCAGCCGCCCTGCATCTTTACTTTAGACAGACTACCTCTAGTGTCAATATCGCCGTTAGTCTTTTTCTTCTTCTTCTTCGTTTTAAGGTGTCTCGATCCTTCTGGTTTTTCTATTGAGCCGTAAATAAGGAAAGTGCGCAATCTCAGTGAGTGACGAACCCAGATAGCCTAATGCAGATGTCTCGTTGTCTGAGACTCCGAGGTGAGAAGTAACGCACAGCCAGCAGGATTAAAACACTGGCTCTCTCTGGTGGAGAACGCCTCATATTCATTAAAGACGGACTTATCACAACAGTCAGGCCGATAAGCATCGCGCGGAGTTTGCCATCATTCATTACGCGCCTCAATGTAAACCCACCGTTCAGTGTGCGTGTGCGTGTGTGTGTGTGTGTGCGTGCGTGCGTGCGTGTGTGTGTGTGTGTGTGTGTGTGTGTGTGTGTGTGTGTGTGTGTGTGTGTGTGTGATTGTACGTGCTTGCCTGTGTGTGCAGCAGTCCCTTTGTTTGAATGCAAGCCAGGCTTATAATTTTTCCTCCGAGGTGACATATCCAAATAAAGGAAGCAAAGCATGGAGTGACATGTATTTTTTTTGTCTCATGACAAATGGTAACCCAACACCCCCTGAATTACTGAACTGTGTCTGACGACTAATGAGAAAAATGTCCCAGGGGAATCTTTATCTATTGCTCTTGGAGAGCACCTTGGGGACGGGTTCTTCTGTCTGTCACCTTCCCTTCTTCCCTCCAAACCCCCCACCCCCCACCCACCCACCCATCCAGTCTCATTGACACTCGTGCTTCTTTAACGCTGTCATGGAGTGCAGCCATTTCACTTTGCACCTCGCAATTAAAATCAGAAGAGGAAGACACTTACTTTCATACCCTCCCTCTCTCAATCTCAGCACAACCTGCAGCTTTTCTTTCTCTCTTCTCGTTCACATGGAAATAGAAGAGATGGTATGTGTTAAGATTTGAGACTTTTACGAGAATGACAGGTATGGAATTAATTAACACAGGAGATCTCACGATGCCTTTCAGCTGGAGTAGATAATATCAGTGTTTTACATTATTTTCCTATGATACCGCGAAGGGGACTTTGTGAATATTAAACATGTGATACTTCCAAGGTGGAAGAAAAGATTTTCAAGGAGGCTGATATGTTTTACAGCGCTACCTGTGAGGAAGGAAGGCTTTGTGGTGGGATTTACGGAGTCGATCTTTCGCCTCTTAATTCAGTCGGTCCATACAGACTTTCTAGCTATAGTTTTGGTTGCAGGCGTCTCAGAAGTCTTGCACATCATCTCAGGAATCATGCAGGGTTTGGTCTGTGTGTGTGAAGTCAGGAAAAGCCTTTTATCTTTGTGGCGCTACTATACCGACCTCTGCAGGAGCCCTTAGCGACTTTGTGTGCGTCTGTGTCTGACACCGAACTTTTGGCTTTTTAAAGTGTAGTTACTTCTGTACCATAATGTTATGGCTGCTGGTCCAGCTTGTGCAACGCTACAAGGCGGATCTATGGAATGACCGTTTTGTCTGGAGAGTACATGAGGCCGGCCAGCTAACACATCAACACAGCTCAGAGATCAGGACACACACACACACACACACACACACACACACACACACACACACACTGAGAGAAAACATAATCAGACACAGAGATCAGAGATCACAGCTAAGTAAACAACCCACTTGATTAGTATTTCATTACTGTTCAATTTTTTATTTGGGCTCAAATTGGATATCTGAGGTTGCCATTTTGGCCCGACCGGGGCTTCTTCCTCTCCTGATATTAAACATGGATTATGGATGGCTAAGCTCTTGTCTGCTAGACACCTCAGGAAATAAATAAAAACCCTGTCTGTTCCCTGCTCACTGGCCATTGATTTCTAAGCTACTTACGGGTTGTTTGTATGTACGGACACACTGGAGTGTAAGCTTGTTAAATGTGAAGTGTATCACCTGTCACATTAGGGCCCTGTCTCATCTTTCTCCGGGGCTTATCTGCACGTTGAACAGGTTTTATTCCACCCAGCCGCGTAGCTGCTTAGATCAGCCTGTTCTTAGATCAGATTAAGATGTTGCCTCGGCGTCATGACAAGGTACAAGGTACATCGCGCTATTATGATTTGAACCCAGCGGCTGACACTTACGACGGGCTAAATTGAGTGATCATCCACCACTGTTTTAAAGAGTCATCAATGATTTGCGTGTGTTTCCCTATGCATTTCTATTCACAAGGTCTATGTAGATCTCTGTAATAAATGCAATTGATTTTGGGGATTTTGTTATCGAGAGTGTGTGTGGAACTGGTCGATAATTAAACGGATCACATTTGTTATAGGATTCTTCCCTTCTCTCCAAAAGTTCTTTATCTCATTAAGGGACTACGCCACTCCTACTTGACCTAGCCTTGTGAGTCTCTGGGATCACCCAGTAGATTACTGTACGGTAAAATAGAGAGCAGTCCGGTTTATTATGCCAAGAAAACGTCTCCGGCCTCTTCTCTTCCACCCAAATATGTCATAAATAATTATCAGTGTGCATGTTCAGCGCTCTGAGGCATGGATATGCTTGTTTAGTTTCAAACGCACCCAATCAATAGGAGCTTGTCATCAAAAATGGATGAGAAACACTAGCTTGTGTTTTTTTATTTTATTTATTTATTTGTCTATTTATTTATTTCATTTGGACTCGTCTCTTTTCTATTTCTTAAGTCATCTTTACCATATGTATGGATGGATCATGGATGTGGGCCAGTGTGGGTTGTCCGTCAAGGGACTGTGAGATTATGGATCAAGGACAGCGGTCACGATTGAAAATGATTGACAGTTTTTAGAGGTGATTTGGTGATGGACATGATGATGGACCTTTTCAACATTCCTGCCCCAGCAAAATTTCTACTACACATGATAATGATGATAAATGATGATAACCAACACAGTCCACTGTAGTCACCTTCACAGTTTGTTTATTCAACAGGCAAATAGTTCTTTCTTCCAATTAACCTCTATGGTTAAGAGAATACAATCATCTGATTTTCCTATATATTATGTGAGAATCTACCATTTTCCATGCCCACCTGGTATGAGTGGTAATGTCTCTGTCTGAGTGTGTTTCTCATATTGTGACAATAATTTGTTGAGGTTGTGTGTGACAAGGACGGTTCAAATGGAATCCAATTATGCCTTCAGAGGAAAGTGTGTGAATTAACCCTAATATCTAATTATGTCTGTTTCCCATGTGATAGAATTACAAGACTTCCTGGAACATGATAGTGTAGTAAACAAACTCACATAAAGCTTCACACAACCCTTAGATGTTTAGGCTACAGTCACTATCATGAGAATCATTCAATGAAATAAACAAATGAATCAAATCAACATTTAGAAGATAAAACCATTTGGTCTGTCTGTCTGTCTGTCTGTCTGTCTGTCTGTCTGTCTGTCTGTCTGTCTGTCTGTCTGTCTGTCTGTCTGTCTGTCTGTCTGTCTGTCTGTCTGTCTGTCTGTCTGTCTGTCTGTCTGTCTGTCTGTCTGTCTGTCTGTCTGTCTGTCTCTCTCTCTCTCTCTCTCTCTCTCTCTCTCTCTCTCTCTCTCTCTCTCTCTCTCTCCTCTCTCTCTCTCTCTCTCTCTCTCTCTCTCTCTCTCTCTCTCTCTCTCTCTCTCTCTCTCTCTCTCTCTCTCTCTCTCTCTCTCTCTCTCTCTCTCTCTCTCTCTCTCTCTCTCTCTCTCTCTCTCTCTCTCTCTCTCTCTCTCTCTCTCTCTCTCTCTCTCTCTCTCTCTCTCTCTCTCTCTCTCTCTCTCTCTCTCTCTCTCTCTCTCTCTCTCTCTCTCTCTCTCTCTCTCTCTCTCTCTCTCTCTCTCTCTCTCTCTCTCTCTCTCTCTCTCTCTCTCTCTCTCTCTCTCTCTCTCTCTCTCTCTCTCTCTCTCTCTCCCGAAAGAAGACGTGCCAAGGGAGTTTGAAAGGTAAGCTAGCTTCACGTCACCTATAAGCAGCCCCATCCTTTTCTACTGCCCATCACAACAGTCATGGCTCTTCTATTTCTCCTCACCACACTGTATACATCTACAGTACACTACTCCTGCCTCTCTCCCTTCCCTATCTGACAAAAGATGCACGTCCTCTCCCTCCTCGCCATGTCAGGTGCGTTTACCATGGCTTTGAACGCCATGCCTCCATGTTTTATTGATCGCTTTGTTGGTTGATGCTGGATTCTTCCACAATGCCTTACCATGGGCCTCATGCATTAGAAATGTACATTCGATGGAGCGAGAGAGCAGGATGAAAGGAGGACGAGGGACGCTTGTTTCTTTCTATTTTGGTGGGAGAAGGGAGGAGAAGGCTCATTGCTTAGCATTTCAGTATTAATTCATGTTTCCTCTGTTTTTCTTGGGGGAAAATAAAAGAACATGTGGCATTCATAGTGAGTGTAACTTTAGGTTGAAATTGTTTGAAGATAGATGGCTTGGCCAGGAATAGGTTGGCTTGATTCCCCTTTTGTGGACACAGTTCAGTAGCAAGAATACTGGTCATGTTTAAAGGAGGATAGGACTATGGGCAATCCTCGGTAACGGAATTACGCTGAGACTCCAATTTTTCACTGTAAAATGTATACCAAACAAATTTCAGATTTCAAAGTTGAACAAATCACACAGCTCTATGCACAATGACTACTTTGAACAATTTACACAGTTAAAAAGAAAAATTTACTGGAAAAACTGCAGATGCAAAGTTTGGTAACAGAATTAAGGTAAAATCTCCATCAGTTTTAGTCTGTCACTAAACTCTGTATCTGCACAGTTCTTCCTGGAAATGTGTTTTTGTACAATGTTCAGTGGAATTGTTAAAGTAGTCATTGTGCATAGAGTTCTATGATTGGTTAAACTTTGAAATGAATGATTTTTGTTTGGTATACATTTTAAAGTGAGTCTCGGCGTAATTCCGTTACCATGGAATTGCCCCTCTCTGTGCAGTAGAGGCGACTGAGGGGATTGGTTGAATCTGTCTGCTTCCTACAGCCCTTTAGTGTAAAATGAATGCCCTAGATTTGAAAGTCTGAATGGAATGCTTCTGATTTGTTCGAGTCAACAGATACTGTTAGATACGAATCAATTCGTACTGAATCAATTCGTACTGAATCAATTCGTACTGAATCAATTCGTACTTTTATGGTTATAAAATGTAGCAGTAATCTCTGTCTGTACTGTTGTTTTTGCGAGCTAGAGTACAGCCCAGTCGCCTGTGCCCATCATAGGTGAAATACCATTGATTAAAACATATGCCTGTTACCTTCAAATTGTGATATGTTGCAAAGAGACGTGAAGTAGCAGAAGGAAAAAAACACGAAGAGGTGTCAGGACCTGAATTAACGCTCCATATTTTAGACCCATCGCCAACGGCGTAGTGTCGCAATGCGTCCACAGACAGAAGGATCTCACTTGTTGTCAGACACCCTCGACACTTCCAACCGGTTTTAACACTTCTTTCTCACAAGTGTTGTTCTCTGTCGCTTCGTTTCAAGGAGCAATCAAGTCTATTGTTACAACAAGAGATTTTAATCCCTGCTCCCTCTGGTTCTAGATCATTCTGTGAAGACAATAATCAAATGGATGTAAGATTTTAATCCTGCTCCCTCTGGTCCTAGATCATTTTGTAAAGACAATTATTAAATGTAAGATTGTAATCCAAAAAAAAGATATGAAGAAAAGATACTCAATGAAAGTAAAAAATATATTTATATTATTATCTAAAACATGTTTTGGCATTATGGTCCTCATCAGGGTGCTTCCAAAGAATTCCTCCCAAATCTCCATTGGACTTTTAGTTAGATTTTTTTTTTTTGCCTTGTTCCCTCCTGCCTATTTGTTTAAGGGGTGTTGGAATTGTTGGGGCCGTTTGTAACCGGGACGTCAGAGCCAAACAGATGTTAACGGTTATAACTGACAACTACAAACAGAGGAATCTCAGGAAAAACTGCACATTTTGTTTATTTAAACAAAATCATTACATGACTTGCCCTCTCATTGGCTCAGAGCAGATTTATTTTAAACGGAACAGTTATGCTGATACTTGAATGACTTTCTCAACCCAGTCCAGGGAGTGCAACCCAGTCGGGGTTCCTGTAGACTAAACATAAAATTAAAAAGCAATCTGTGCGGTACAGTATGTTTTATAGAAATCTCAAAACTGCACATCAGCGACTTTGCAGAGATAAAAGTGGGCACCGACTGATCCTTCCTCCACCAGGTGAAAAAAAGGGGGATAAGATGAATACTTTTTATTTTTTGCATAAAACGTTAAACTACTTGATTAACAAGCGTGCAGACCAGAAGGTAATTATTTTATTGAGTCAGGAGTGAGACAGAAACCCACCCAGGGGATTTAGATTTAGCTTTTAGAATAAGAAAGGGATCCTGTGATTTCTCCTCGTCTCCCCCTCCTATCCTCCGTCCTGTACAGTGACAGGGGGATGAGCCCCAGGTATGGGTGGTCTCATCACATGTGTATCAATAAGGAGCTTACTGGCACTACTGGAAATGGGAGGGGATACAATACCGTCGCAATTTGATTTGAAGCCCCGCGGGTCAATCCTCTGAACCCTTTCTCAGGCATTTTCTTTTATCGTTCTTTCATTTCCCCCCAATTCTCCATACTGTAACTTTGACTTGACTTGAATATTGACAGGGTTTTTTTATGGTGAAGAACTATCTTTCAGGACAGTTGCTGGTTTAATCGCTATATATATATATATATATGCAGAGGCCACTGGTTAAAGCTTGGGATGCTGTCTTTCTGGACTGAAGCTGTGGCTGCATCTCAAATTGCACTCTATTCCCCTATATAGTGCACTACCTTGGACCAGAGCCCTATGTGGAACGCCTATGTGGCTTTAGTAGTGAAAAGAAGTGTACCGTGGAGGAAATGACTGTGTGTCAGTTGATGCAGCTTGTTAATAGACTATTTCCAGGGTGACTTATACCAACCCACAGCGTGTGTCTCTGTGTTCATGTTGTCTGATTTCTCCCATGTCCCTGTCAACAAGATGGCCCCTCAGAGAGGCTTCCTTTGACAAGACACCCCACTGCGTTTATCTGGCTCTTCTGTGTTGAAGGTGAGGTGCAGCGGACAACAAATTGGCTCCTGCAGGTCACCCTCTCCAAATGCTAAGGTTAGCATTTAATTGTGGCGCGAGGTGAGGAAAGGCAGCAGAGTTATAGACAAAATAGCGATGCACATGTCACCGTACGTGTTGTGAATAGTTCACTTAATACCACTGTATACACAGCGGGACAGAGACCGGGCCACCTTTGCTCCGCGTCCCGGAAATCTCTGAATACGATTCTGACATAAATTCTGCACATATAAAATTAGTAAATGCCACTGTAGCCGTAGTTAAATATCACATAAACCCCAGGGGGAAACCCTTGGAAGTTACTTTGGCCTATTTTGCAACCAAAAAAATAATAAGTGAGAGGGAGAGAGGGAGGAGAGAAAGAAAGAGGGAAGGGGTGGGAAACAGCTGTGTCTAGTCAAAAGGAGGTGGGTGTGAGTCGTGCCGGTCGGAGACAGAAGGTTGCTTTTATATATGAAGCCATCAAGAGCTCTAGACCTCGCCTCCCCACCCCGTGGCTCATATTGAAACCATCAAATAAAAGTGCAGTTAAGAAACCTTTTATTCTGTCCCTCATATGGCTCGTTAGGGGTTAAGTGTAGTCTAATCTCTCCCCTGATAAAGTTGCTTTGAAGTGAGGAAAGGGGGCGGGGTGAGGCCAGGGGTTGTTCACACAATCCATTTTGTAAATTAGCTGCAGCTAAAAGCCCTCTCTGGCACAGGCAGGGCAACCCTGCTCAATGTGAACTGTCACTTTGAACTCACAGAGAGCGCAGCCAGCTCCAGACTAGGCTGTGGATACTGGATATAATATGGTGGTGGGAGACTGGGAGTTATTTTTAGGGGGGAAACCTTGAATCCATCTTGATCCTCTCACATTAAACCCCCATCTCCTCTCCTCCGCTGGATCCCGAGGGTTCCTCTCCCACCCCCTCCCGTTCCCTCCGCTCCTCTCCTCCACCTTCCTCTCCCCCATCCTTCTCTCCTCCTCTCCCTGCCAGCCTGTTGATACTCCAGGCCTGGCATTGTGCCAAAGGGGGGGGGGGCAGGAGGAAAGCCCCTCCTCATTAATTTACCAACAGATTGCTGTTAGCTCTTCTCTCACAGTTCCGCCCACGCTGACGAGGAGTGTTTACAACAGTTTAGCGGCGAACTGTCACCGATTAAAGCCTTAATGTAACACAACGTCACGGAGCGGAGACGAGCCTTGTTTGTCTCTCGGCGTTGGCTGGCGTTCCCCTTAATAGGCTATGCTGGGCCCCTGCCAACACTGTATGTCTGTGAGCCAAGCGGCAACAGGTCCGACACCCACCAATACACATCAGCAAGCCGAGCAGCACAGCACAGTGTGTGGATAGGTTTGGATGGAGCTGCTTACCTGACACAACACAAGCCCAATGTGGCAGTGATTTCCAGTGTAAATGTTATTGTACTTGCATGCCTTCCACGCCATATGTTTTTGTGTCTTTGTGGAAGAACATTTGCTGGAAAGGGGAGAGCGATTCTTTCTCCAAACGGATCATGTTAAATTACTCAAAACCGTTTAACGTCAAACACACAAATGGCATATGGAACTCTTTTTATTTAATGTTTTCCTTGTTGATATACAGAATATATAACAAACGATAATGGCTAGCAGCTGTTGAATGGAGGAAGCTCAGCAGTGTTCTATGTTTTGGTCGCTTGGCCTGAGTGAGCACGGAGATGTTTAAGAAGTACCTCATGAACCAGTGCCAACGGTTTCCATGTTGAGTCCTTTGATTGGATTTTGTGACCGGCTTGTTCCATTCCGTTTGGAGTAATGAACGCTCCGGTGAAGAAGAAGAAGAAGATGAAGAAGATGATGAAGAAGCATATCGAGTGTGTAGTCTTTAGTGAGTAGGACGCAGGCAGTGTATCATTGGCAAGCATCAGACTTGGCTGACGATTCAGCCTTAACTCTCAAGTTGGCTTCTGGTGGAGCTGGTTAAAAAGGTTCAACTGTTTTATTGTTTAAACTGTTTGTTTTTTTCTTCTCCCAGATTGAGATAAGAGTTTTGGGAGGAAATCAAACCTTTGATTGAATAAATAAAAGGAAGAAATAAAAAAGTATATAATAAAAGCAGCCGGTCTGACCCTAGAGAAACCTAGACTTCATTTTTTTTTATCTGTGTACGCTGCAGTATTTGGCCCCTATTCACTTTTACCGTGATCACACTGGCTACGTGAACTATCGAGCTCCCTATAGCTAACTCGCCATAGCATGTTTATGCTTGTCATCAAATTGACTTGATATTTCATAGCAAAGAGAATGGTGATTTTTTTTTAAAAAGCCCCAGGCCTTAAGTATACATACCCCGAGCGTGACGGAAACAAATCAAAACAATAACCGCGTATGTACGAATCCCCTACTGGGATATAACATAATGTACAGACGAAGTCAGTAACCTGATAACTGATTTATACCGTAAAAGTCGGTTTCCAACAACAAATCCATGTTGATTGATACAGATGTTCAAGATCTTCTGACAGCTGCCTTCCATCTCGCTCACATCACCTCTAAAAGGGTGGGAAGTCGGAGAGACTGACGTGAGAAAGATGCGTCCCTCAATCACGTTTTGACAAATCGCTTTTGAAAGGAACACAAGCTGTGCTGAGACGCACTTTGATACAGAAGACAGATCTGAAAACAGGAGAAAAGAAGAACTGAGATGGGTGTAAATCTTATACACTTCGGCGAGAGAGAAATATGGCAGTCAGTACGCCATACATCACGTTCAACCTCAAAGTGGTATACTGCTGTTATTACTGCCAAAATCTAGGCAAATAATGACAAAGTGCATTATAAGGCCAAATAACTTGCTTTCTAAGAGTCATTCAATTTGTCAGGCCCAATAAAGCTATTGGTGCTCACAGTCTGGGCTCGCCGCCCAATCCCTGCCTCGAGGAAAGATGATTGGACTTCATTTCTGACAGCTGTTGGAGTTCCACACGAATCAGAGTTCACTTCAGCCAGTCATGCTAAGTTTTAGCAACATCTATATGTATAGGACCTGGCTTTGAAGGCATATGTCATTTATATGTATAAAACGTGGTTCTATGCTTAAAACGGCCTATGACTGGTGTCGGCGTGGGGTAATGAGAACCCATCTGGGGGTGTTTTGGGGTCCCAGGGCCCCAGGGCCCCACATCAAGGGGAAGGGGCGGCAGGGGGTGTAGGGGGCAGGTGGGTGGTTGTTTGGTAAGGGAAGGGACACCCAACGCCTCTGGGAGTGGGGGGGTGAGAGAGTGTCTGGGGGTGGGGGTGGGGGTGAGTTGGGGCAGCAGGGTGTGCGGTGGGGGGGGGGGTATGGTAATAGGGTTTTATAATCTCTGAAGGGGGGCTAGGGGATGGGGGTGTTGGAAACAAAACGCTCCTCCTCTAGCCACCACTAAGCCTACCATCCAGCCCATAGTGGTTACGAGGAGCCCTGTCCTTGTCAGTGATTATCAAACCATTAGTGCTCTCTGTTTGTTTGATTTCCTCCATCGATAAAGATCATCTCTGACCAAACAAGGTTATTGATGAAACACTGCAACCGACTGAAGCTTGGATAAACAGACTAGCACACAGGGCAGGCTTGTTGTGTTGAGATAGGCCCACGTCCTAGCAATCCATTACAGCAATGTCTTCGAGTCTCTCAGCTGGTTCCTCACACGCCCTGACATGCAGTGTGTTTCCATGTGACAGACTTCTAGAGGAATTAATGTTGACAGACGCATTGCAAAGTCTGTGATGGCGTTCGGTATTGTGAGTTGCCATTGTCTTTCGAAATAAAATATTTATCCTATTGATTTCTTTTGATTAAAACCTCGAACCACACAACACTCCCGTGGCGGCGGATATAGTCCCTCTCTTTCTCTTTGAGAGAAGTATATGTCAGATTCATATTATTAATATTTAAAAGTTGGATAATACATTTGTAACGGGGGTTTGCTATGCAAAAGGAAATATTTTCACAGGATTGTGTTTCCGTGACAGAACAACAACAGCGAGCGAGGCCTCTCTTGATGTTTCCGTTGTTTGTGTTTGTTTGTCGTTGAGCAGCGGGGGGAAGCGACGGCGGGGGGGAAAGTGTTAAATAATACAAGAAATTACACAACTTTCTTCTTTTCTCCATCTGGCGAGAGAGACAGAGAGCAGATTTGAATATCTATTATTTACAGCAACATCTTGTTAGCTAAAGAGTAAGCCGTTTGTTTACGTACAAACACTTGTGTGTGTTGGATGAAAGCGTCCCGATTTGCATAATGCATGAACCCAGTGATTGTTCACGTAAGTCAAGCATTGTAAAATGTTGTGGTGTTACGTTTATCCCTACACATTAAAAATACACCAGTGTAACACAGCAAAGCTCCCCGCATTGTTATCATTTATTCAGCCCAGCCCACATTAATATTGCAGATTGCACATCGGCATGCCAACCAAACTCTGTGTGTCTGTTCCTCATGCCAGACAGTTTGCAAACACCAATCCCTCCTTTCTCTCTCTCTCTCTCTATCCCCCCTAAAAATGTACCCTCATTTTAATCACTTGGTTTGCAGTCTCTCTGCACCCCGATCAGCTCAGGTGAGAGATTCTCTCTCTGACACACTTCAGGGCATCTTAGGCACCATTTAATCCAAATGCCAATTTGGAAAGGCACGCAAATACTGACGGGCGGGTTAGTGCTTGTTTGGGCTGGCAACTGGCAGCTGTGTGTAGATGTACTGTAGGTGTGTGTGTGTGTGTGTGTGTGTGTGTGTGTGTGTGTGTGTGTGTGTGTGTGTGTGTGTGTGTGTGTGTGTGTGTGTGTGTGTGTGTATGGAGCTTGTGTAGTGGTGGTACGGTCATAGATGTGTGTGTGGAGTGTGTGGTAGCACAGCGTGACGCGTCTCTAATTGGAGAGCGGGGAGCGGCCGGAGTGTGCCGTGTGTCAGTCAGTGTTTAGGATGCCCCGGGGCTCGCCAGGCACTCCTGTGGGTATCAAAGTGTTCTAATTAAATGTGGGGTTCACCACGTGGCCCTCCACATCACAGGCCTAGAGAGGGGAGAAGAGGGAGAGGGTCCGGTGTCCTCTGGTGTCTTTGAGAATCCAATGCTAGTCCACACTAACTACCTATTGTCCAATTGACTTCCCTTATTTACATACCGCAATGAATGCCTCTCCACCGCCTCCCGCCCACCCCCTCTATCCAACCTCCTCCCGTCGCGTTAAAAAAAAAAAATGTGTCCCTTCCGCCCAGCTCTGTCTTTGGCTGGCGAGCCTAATTAATCTTATGGAAATCTCCTCCAGCCAGAATCCCAGCAAGGTTGGGCTGCAATGTTTATCATTTGATTTGTGATGATAAAAGTGAAAGAGCCCTGGTGAAGGAACAGTGTCATTTTCCCAACACTCGGGAGACACAGTGGCCGGGGCTATCAATCTTTCCCACGTGCCCGGCAAACTGATATCCCAGAAAATTAACTTCAATTAATAACAGATATTCCCCCGACGCGGCCATGCTGTCGAGCCGGGCTTTGAAGGAGGACCTTCAAACACATCTGTCTGCTTTCTTTTATAAGCCGGCTGGGGAGTTATTTTATTCTTTTCATTATCATCAGCAGCATTTTAAGATTATTTTTGCTCTAGCCATTTAAATAAACCGGCGTCAACACAAAAATCTATTATATTCCCTCTGGCAAAAATGCAAAAACAAAATGGCAGTTCATAACGATGCTTAAAATTCTGTATGCATTCTTAAACTACCCTCTCCACCAAGACCTTGTTGATTTCGAGAACTTGCATCATAGATTCTTTTTTATATTCCACACAATATGTGTCTGTATATAGCAGGCCTTTGTCATAACCATTCAGCCCTCTGGAACTGACTATAACCCCCTCAATGTGTCCTTAGAAACCCTTTAGACACTGTTCATATCACCCATATCACCCATATCACCCATATCGCCCGCGTCTGGGTGGCACAGACACACAGCACTTGGCCTGTCACACAGACAGCACCATCCCACAATAAAAACAACATTTTTCTCTCCAGCCCTTCCAGCCCTGAGATGGCAGCAGCAGTCACGTCTGGCCAAGATGATTATTTATTTGTGGATGTTCCGCCGCTCGCTGTCAGAATAAAGAGGACAACATGGAGTCTGTTTGAGAACATCATTTCAGTGTGAGTGTCTTTGCCTCAAGCACTACTGGCTGTCTGCTGTGTCTGAGGATACGTCCTAAATGGCACCCTATTCCCTGTATAGTGCACTACTTTTGACCAGGGCCCGCAGGGTACCCTATAGGGCTCTGGCCAACAGTAGTGCACCATATAGGGAATAGGGATCCATTTGGGATTCAGCCTGAGTCCTGACCTGCTCAATAATAACGCTCTCTGTCTGTTGCCCTGGCAGAGCAGTGCAGTGCACTATGGGTAGTGTGGTAGCAGGTGGCGGGCGACTGGTTAGCAGCCGAAGATCCCCCCCCTGCTGCCTCCTGTTGAGGGCTAAAGGGATCAATGTCAACAACAAGCAATAAAGAATCCAAGGCTGGCGAAGGAAGGAGGAGGAGGGAAGAAAACATACACACACACTACACACACTACACACACACACTACACACACACACTGCACAGACGCAAATAAAATATAGATAGAGGTGAGCTTTGAAGGGTCTATTACACGGGGGGGTGTGTGTGTGCTGTGAGGGAGCGATAGGGCTGGGATCAGTGTCACAACTCCACGCCACTGGAGGGGGTCTGGAGGACTGCCAGCTGCTGTTTACATGGCTACAAGCCCCACAGCACAGTGTTCACATGCGTTTGATACTGGACTGCTGACGCTTGATAGGGACGAAATCCCCTCCAAATGAAAACTAAACCACCAGGCTTTCTCTGAGAGAGAATGCATGAGCACGGCTCAACAGAGTTCAGTGGAGAGAGAGACAGAGATGCTGAGTCAGGTTGTTTAGTGGAGAGGTACAGTCGAGAGGTTGACGTCAGTACACGTGTACTGTACTAGGCTGTCTGTGGCACACCAGGGCCCGTATCCACAAAGCCTCTCAGAGTAGGTGCCGGACTTGTATTCACAAAGTGTCTGAGTGGGAGTGCTTATTTAGGATCTGTCCATATCATATTATTCATTATGATCTAAAAGGCAAAACTGATCCTAGATCAGCACTCCTGCTCTGAGACGCTTTGTGGATACAGGCCTTGCTGGGTATCGTCAACAGCCGTTCTGCGCTCTTAGACGGACTTATCATGGCTCTGCAATGTGTCGTTTTTCACTGTAAATATGACTTCAATGAGTAGTTGAATTGATCAGCTTTCCACTTTCTGGTTTTAAAAAAAGCCTATCGGTTGGAGTTATACCTTCAGAGAATCTGTTATGGGGAATGTGGTTGTACAGTAGGTAGAGCATCCACCACGGCCTGTCTACTGTAGCAGCCACTTCACTTTAGTCTGTCTCTCCTCCTACTGAGTAAAATCTGTTCAATAAAACAACACAATCACGTCTTAATTAAAGTTAGCGGTGTGTGTGGGTGTAAATGTCAAAACCAATTGCTCACCTGCTGCTCAGAGAGGATGTGGCGGGCTCTTTCTTCCTTTCCCTCTCTCTCCCCTTTCTCTCTCCCTCTTCCCCTCTTCTCCCTCCTTTTCAAGCCCTTCCCTCTTTCTCTCCCCATCCCTCCCCACTCTGTCCTTGCCTTTCTCTGAGGCGTTTCCTTCCTCTCGTTGCCCTGCCTGAGGCTGTTGTCCTCCGTTGGGATGGTTTATATGCAATAGTGGGGCCTCCATTTATTGATCAGTGCTAATGTCTCAATGATCTCTCACTCATGTTATTGGTAGACGGGGGCTTGCCGGGCGGGCTGCATACTGAGTAGTGGGCTGGTGCTGGCCTCAACAAAGCGTGCGATTACTGTGGTGGTGGCGGCCCACCATGTGTGCGTGTGTGTGTGTGTGTGTGTGTGTCCCGATTTACAACCGCTTGTTAATTAGCAGCCCTGTTAATTAAGGCCCCACATCCTGGCCTTTACATTCATCTAGACAACGAACGAAACGGGGTTCATTCACTCAAAGTCGATGTGTGTTGCAAGTCGATGTGACTCTCTTTCAATCTCTCTCTCTATCATAGACAGAAGTCTCTCTCGCATGTTCCGGGCTTTTCATGTGAAAATTTAACTGTGCAGTTGAAATCACATTCTTAATCACTGTAATTCTAATCAGTTCTGATGAATAAAGAAAATGATTGTTTAACATGTCATTAAGATTAAGAAAGGGGCATATGTATATGGTGCATAAGAAATGGGCATATATACAGGCAACTGTCAAAATAAAGGAAACGCTTGAGTAAAAGAGGGATACAAAGTCAATTGAAAACAGGTGTTTCCACATAGGTGTGGTTCTTGAGTTAATTTAACAATTAACATCCCATCATGCTTAGGGTCATGTATAAAAATGCCCAGTTGCCCATTATTTTGTCTACCATGGCTAAAAGAAGAGGTGACTTTGAAGACAGAAGACTGACTTTGAAAGAGGGGTCTTGGTCACCAGATCTCAACTCAATAGAACACTTATGGGAGATTCTGGAGCGGGTCCTGAGACAGTGTTTTCGACCAAAATCAACAAAATACCAAATTATGTAATTTCACATCCCTCCAATAGAGTTCCAGGCAGTTGTAGAATGCATGCCAAGGCGCAGTGAAGCTGTTCTGGCAGCTCGTGTTGGCCCAATGCCCTATTAAGACACTTTATTTGGCAGTTAAAGGTCCAATGCAGCCATTTTTATCTCAATATTAAATCCTTTCTGGGGAACAATTATGTACCTTACTGTGATTTGTTTTCAATTAAAATTTACAAAAATGTACAAAAATGGCTTCTTAGCAAAGAGCAATTTCTCAAGCAACAATTTTGCTAGGACTGTCTGAGTGAGGAGGAGAGGTTTGAAACTCTCTTCCTTATTGGTATATTAACTAATTTACCACTTGGTTATGTCACCAGGCAGGCCAAAAATCCCACCACAACAGGCTTCATCCCACACTAAAAGTGCATTGTCATCATTTTCACGATTTCACAGTATTATTCTAACCTCATAGTGTGGAAATACTGCATATATAAAACACAGGAAAATAACATTTTTGACTGCACTTTTTTTACTGTCAAAGATACAGGAAAGATGCATTTTAGTTTGTACGATTTGATGCGATTTGGTCTGATTAGAGGGAACGAATCGACCCAATTCAGTTAGATCCGATTTGATGCACTAACATTTGTTGCATAAACATACATTTTCCATTCTAAATTAAAATCTGCTAATGATGGACCTCTCTGAGCTGGACCTCTCTGAGCTGGACCTCTCTGAGCTGACTGTGTGTGTGAGAGAGAGAGAAGGATGTATGGCGTATGTAGTCACCTGAGCTGAGCCATAAGGGAGACTGGTGGGCATCTACCACCCCACTATCAGATTGGGGGTTCGTGCAATGTATGCTTTTTACTCCCACCACTTTTGATCTGAAATCACCATCACCCACTTAAGTGTTTGAGCTAATAATGTATCAATATCTATCTTAAAAAATGTGCCATAACATACCCAATTAATATATAGCACAACTTTGGATTTCACACCATCTCAAAATGGAATTGTTTTCACCGTTTGTAAGTTTTTATGGAGTAAGCTTCTCCTCCCGTTTGCTCACAACAGCCTAGCTAACCAGCTCTGTTAGGGCGAGTAAAATGGTCAGGGTGAGGTTCTCATTTGTGTCTGTAAGTAGCTAGCTAGCAAGCTAGGCAACTTTAGCCAGCTGCTGAAGGACGAGTAGGCTACAATTCCCCATCATTAATCAGTGCAATTTTGACGGCTAGCTGAAGGAAAAAGGAAACTGCACACTGCTCTTGATAGTATCACTGATCTTTAATAAGCTTACGTATCGGCCTCACAGCCTTCGTCAGAGCATTTTCCTTTTTCCTTCATCTTGTTCAACTGTTACCATGCACCTGTAAAAAAGATTGCTCAGATGTGCGAGTGCCTTTTGAATTTTGACGGCCAACTAGCTGAAAAAGTTTGAGAGGGTTTATCTAATGTTCCTTCGTTATATTTTAGCTCATCTTGCTCTGGCTAGCATTAGTTATTTGTCTTGTTGATGTGCATAACTGAGAGAGAGCCTACCTTTTTATGGTTGTTTGATCAATAGGATGTTAATAAGGTTTCATGTTGCGAAAAAATGCTTTTTTTTTTACTACAAAACATAGAAACAGGATGCCAACCAGAGGGATGATCCCGGGGACCAGGAGCGGGCCAGTCGCTTCTGCTGAGGCGCGGGAACCTGACGAGCCGGCTGAGGCGCGGGAGCATGATGACCCGGCTGAGGCGCGGGAGCCTGACGACCCGGCAGAGGCATGGGGAGCCTGACGAGCCGGCTGAGGCATCCTCGGTAGACTCGGCAACGGACGCTTGGCAGGGCAACCGGGTCTTGTAAACCTAACGAACCGGCTGAGGCATGGAAGCCTGACGAGCCAGCTGAGTTATCCCTGGTTGCTCCGGTAGCAGCACCCGGACCCGACGTCACCTACACTAACAAAAAACGAATGAATGCTCCCCTTTGGTGAGGCGTTATTCTGTAACGTGTACGCTGGGAGTCGGGAAGCAAGTTCAGAGAGTGACTTTAATAATAAATAACACGAGGAAACAAACCAAGAAACATGAGTAACGTACAGACATGAAACAATGGAACAGAAACAATAACGCCTAGGAAAAGAACCAAAGGGAGTGACATATATAGGGAGCTAATCAAGCAGGTGATTGAGTCCAGGTGAGTCTGATGAGGCGCTGATGCGAGTAACGATGGTGACAGGTGTGCGTAATAATGAGCAGCCTGACGACCTCGAGCGCCGGAAAGGGAGTATATGGGACAGTGGGTGTATCTGTAATGAGTTTAATGGATTGATTTTGGTGAGGAGTTGTTCCTCTCTGGGCAGTACTGCAGAGATTTCCTGATTTCCTGTTTTTAGAAACACACTTTTCCATGACTGGAAAGTTCCCCAGGTGTCATGCTTTTATGGCCAGAGCAACTGTTTTCCATCACACAATTAAACAAATTATACTCAACACCATGTGTAACACCATAGAAACACGCAATTTTCACATTATGTTGATGTTGGGGTAGTGCTGGAGAAACATTTTGAAATTTCCCTTTAAACATTTGAATCGTTACATCCCTATTTTATATGTTTCCACACTATGAGATTGGAATAATACTGTGAAATTGTGAAAATGATGATAATGCTCTTTTAAGTGTAAGAGCTGTTTGAAAAGATGGCCTGAAATATCAGCCTGTTGTGGTGTGATTAAGTTTTGGCCTGCCTGGTGACATCACCAAATGGTAGATTAGATAATAAACCAATAGCTAAATTCTTGCTTGATAAATTGCTCTTTGCTAATAAGCACATTTTTGTTTATTTTTGACCATTTGAATTTAAAACTATCACAGTAACGTACTTAATTGTTCCCAACAAAAATTATTTGATATTGAGATAAAAACGGCTGCATCGGACCTTTAAGAGTCAGGGTAAGACTGTTCAGTGTAAAGGTATTGTACAGTCAAAGTGAGCATGTTAATATTTCCATGCTATATGATGATACATACCGCACTGTGCCATTAATCATCTTCTTTAGGCTGAATGTCACAGTCGTGTGCAATGCCTCCTGCTCCTAGCTCGCCTTGTATATATACATCCCTCCAGGATCAACCTTCTCGTATTTCTTTGTCTTTTCATGTGATAGTGTCATTAGTGGCCGGTGAGGCCTCAAAAGGCTAGATGAGCATGTATAGTAAATAAAATAACAATGCGGTGTGTGTGAGACTGAGTGTGTGCACCGGGCCGTGCGCGCGCGTGTGATTATACTGAGGCATAGCAGAGCCCCACTCTTTCCCTCGTTTGTTTTCATTAGGGTGATTGCCTCAATGTCTCAGTGACCTTCAGACACCATCCTCTGCTCTAGTCTACACACGCACGCACGCACACGCACGCACACACACACACACACAGATGATTACTTCTGTTTTTACAGCTCATATATTCTCTATCTCTTGCTTTCTGTCTGTCTGTCTGTCTGTCTGTCTGTCTGTCTGTGTAATTGCAGAAATGTGGATATTTTTATAGCGATGTACAGTTGAAGTCGGAAGTTTACATACACTTAGTCATTAAAACTCATTTTTCAACCACTCCACAAAGTTCTTGTTAACAAACTATAGTTTTGGCAAGTCGGTTAGGACATGTACTTTGTGCATGACGCAAGTCATTTTTCCAACAATTGTTTACAGACAGATTATTTCACTTATAATTCACTGTATCACAATTCCAGTGGGTCAGAAGTGTACATACACTAAGTTGACTGTGCGTTTAAACAGCTTGGAAAATTCCAGAAAATTATGACATGGCTTTAGAAGCCTCTGATAAACTAATTGACATAATTTGAGTCAATTGGAGGTGTACCTGTGGTTGTATTTAAAGTCCTAACTTCAAACTCAGAAATCAGCCAAGACCTCAGAAAAAGAATTGTAGACCTCCACAAGTCTAGTTCATCCTTGGGAGCAATTTCCAAACGCCTGAAGGTACCACGTTCATCTGTAAAAACAATAATATGTAAGTATAAACACCATGGGACCACGCATCCGTCATATCGCTCAGGAAGGAGACGCGTTCTGTCTCCTAGAGATGAACGTACTTTGGTGTGAAAAGTGCAAATCAATCCCAGTACAACAGCAAAGGAACTTGTGAAGATGCTGGAGGAAACCGGTACAAAAGTATCTATATGCACAGTAAAACAAGTCCTATATCGACATAACCTGAAAGGCCGCTCAGCAAGGAAGAAGCCACTGCTCCAAAACCACCATAAAAAAGCCAGACTACGGTTTGCAACTGCACATGGGGACAAAGATCGTCCTTTTTGGAGAAATGTCCTCTGGTCTGATGAAGCAAAAATAGAACTGTTTGGCCATAATGACCATCGTTATGTTCGGAGGAAAAAGGGGGAGGCTTGCAAGCCAAAGAACACCATCACAACTGTGAAGCACGGGGATGGCAGCATCATGTTGTGGGGGTGCTTTGCTGCAGGAGGGACTGGTGCACTTCACAAAATAGCTGGCAACATAAGGAAAATGATGTGGATATATTGAAGCAACATCTCAAGACATCAGTCAGGAAGTTAAAGCTTGGTCGCAAATGGGTCTTCCAAATGGACAATCATACTTCCAAAGTTGTGGCAAAATGGCTTAAAGACAACAAAGTCAAGGTATTGGAGTGGCCATCACAAAGCCCTGACCTCAAACCTATAGAAAATTTGTGGGCAGAACTGAAAAACCGTGTGCGAGTAAGGAGGCCTACAAACCTGACTCAGTTACACCAGCTCTGTCAGGAGGAATGGGCCAAAATTCACCCAACTTATTGTGGGAAGCTTGTAGAAGGCACACCCACATTTGACCCAAGTTAAACAATTTAAAGCAATGCTACCAAATACTAATTGATTGTATGTAAACCTCTGACCCCCTGGGAATGTGATGAAAGAAATAAAAGCTGAAATAAATCATTCTCTCTACTATTATTCTGACATTTCACATTCTTAAAATAAAGTGGTGATCCTAACTGACCTAAGACAGGGAATTCTTACTAGGATTAAATGTCAGGAATTGTGAAAAACTGAGTTAAAATGTATTTGGCTAAGGTGTATGTAAACTTCCGACTTCAACTGTATGTTTTCACTGTTAATTTTCAGCTTCTTTTCTGATTAATTCCTATGAGACTACTTGGACCTTAAAGGGCCCTAATTACAGTTTCACTCCATTTCAGTATTTACAAAATAACCTATTCATAATGGACTGAAGTACAGTACAGTGCTGTGTAGCTAGCCTAGGTGGTTGCTGGGGCAACGCATGGCTGTCCAATCGCTGATTCCCAGTTGGCAGTGACAGTTGGAAGTTTCCTGTGTGTGAGTGTGCATGTGTGTGCTGAGACTGAGGCACTGTTTCACTGAGTGGCTTTGACCTTCAACAGTGATTAGGGACAATTAAATTGTGAAAGGCGGTTTAAACAGGCGGTTTAAACAGGCCCTCAGGAGAGAGGAACAGTCCACACGGGGGGAGAGTAGAGGGCAGTTGGGTGTCAACGTGTCACTTCCTTTTGAACCAGGAGCCAGCCGTGACTGGCCGGGCCTACTGTGGGTGTGGTCATCACAGGGTCGTGACCTCACTGTCAGCGTACAGACCAACCGTGTCATCTGAAAATGATAGTGTGTGGTGGGGGGGGGGGGGGGGGTCGTGTGTGTGTAGGTGCATGTGCTTGCTCGTATTCAATTTCTCACATTTTCACGACCTCGCCCAATGTTAGCAGTACATTATTTTCTTATTGTTCATCGTCATCACAGCACCATATCAATATTTATCAGCAGCAGCAGAACTGAGATGGAGGAACGATGATTAATATTAATTACAGGCGACAACGTGATTGAAGGCAGCAAGGTTTCTCATGGTGGAGTGGCTGATGATGTCTCCAGAGTCACTCCCTCCCACGCAGAGTGAGCAGCCCCAGCCAACCAGGGGAGGGTTGCCTGAGTAGCAGCCCAGCCGGGACTGACATAGTGGGGAAGGAGGATTCTCTCAGTGCTCCATGCTGTCTGTTTCTCCTCCACAATGTTTTCTCAGACTGCAACGTGGTTGAGCACGTTTCCCCTTCCTTCAGATACGCCTTATTGGAACAAATTACGCCGTCGCCATTCCTCCGCAAAATACCCCTCAGCACCAAGTGATTAATTACGTCTACTCAACCATTTAACATACATACAGCTATGTCAGTCTCTCCTCCCAAACAGTGAGACAATCATGGGTGGTGAAGGGTGGTGTGCTATGGAATTGATTTCTATGGTAACAAGTCAGCCGGCATGCATGAGCCACTCATCTGAGATGAAAAGTGTCAATGTTAGCATTCTGAACTCTCTCTCTCTCCTACCAATAATGTTGGTTTGAGTCTTCCAGACCTTTAGACCCCACAGTCCAGCCGTTGTCTGTTATTGTAGATTGATTAAAACTACTTCAGTATCTATCTCTATATCTGACCAGGCCTGACCCGGGTGGTGCTATAGTAGGTTAAGCATGGTGTGGTCCACTCTGTGTTGAGTGTTAATGTGTGTGGAGGCTGGAGGACCAGGCTCTGGTGAGGGGGTTGTGTTGGGGCCCCGGGAGGGGATAGCTGGGGTAGTGGGGGCACTGAGGGGCCTCTGAAATTAAGAATGATTAGCACCAGGAGCGGTGCTGTGGAGCGGGGCAGGGGAACAAGATTCAGCTAATGAACAGAGCCAGGGGAAGAAAGGAAAGCCCAGTGGAGTTAAATACAGAGAAATACACACACACACACACACACACACACACACACACACACACACACACACACACACACACACACACACACACACACACACACACACACACACACACTAGGCTCTGATCAAATACAGTAGTTCAGGAGGGGTAACTAGGTTGGCACAAAGACTGGAAGTCTTTGGGTACGGCTAGCATGCTAATGATAGTTAGCATTGGCTCGCAAAACTACCTTTAACTTCCTTCATACTGGATGCAGAGACATAAAAATAGTATCCACAAGTTCATCTGACTCTAGGAAAATCCTGAACTATCCCTTTAACTTTGCCATAACTAGGAAGTCAAATGTTCATTTATTTCATTTTGTGTATTTACAAGAGAAATGGGTGTGACAGAGTAAATGTTGAAAAAGCACAGGCAGCCAGTGTGGCATTATTGCAGTATTCACTGCTCAATAATTTGATAAGTTTATAAGTGTCAGCATAATTAAAATCACTGTCAAATTACATCAGTGAGAAACATTTTTGTTGGCTTGGCCGGTGATGTAATTTACTTTTAGACCTTCCTGTTACCGGGAGTTTTTCAACGCAGGTGTGCCAATGAAAACAGCTCCGCCGCTCCCCCACTCTCCATTTCCCTCCTCTGACCTTTTCTCTCATTCTCTCTCTCTATCTGACATTTTCTCTAATTTCCCTCTCTCTATCTATCTCACTCTCTCTCCTTTCTCTTAGTCACACTACCCCTGGCACTGGAGATGTTTTCAAGCATAAAAGCTATCCATACACACCAAAAGGGTTTGTAACCAATGTGTGGTTTTCACTTCTCTGCCATCAACACAAAAGCTTTTCCCTGCTTTGTAACAATTTACTATTCCCGGGAGAAGTGCGTGTTTACGAGTAAGCTTCAATCGTTCTGACACTCTGGAATTGCTTAGCGGAGCAAATGTTTCATCAGTTTCATGCATTGTGTTGGAATGACTGAAAATATAATCCGATACATGTTTGCAGGGAACGTGTTCTTGGCACACCCCAGGAATTCTCCATAAAAACAATGCTGGATTTCACTTCACCTACTTACTCATATTGCGCTGTTGAATTGTACTTTTAGAAGGATGAAGAATGAATAAATGGCATAAATTCACTTTGAATAACCCCCATCGTAGCACTTCACAGTGCATGGAGGTAACTCACCACACCTGTAAGAATTAGGTGGTATCTCCCATGGGGTTTGAAGTATGCAGACGTCTGGCCAGCCCACTCCTCTCAGAGGACCAGTGCTTGGGGGAGTCAGTCAGTGAGTGGGCATGCGGCCCTCCCACACAGAGCAGGTGTGCTTTTAAGACCTCCCTGGCCATATCATCTCTAATGAATAATGATGCTGGGGCTATTGTTTATTTGCTTGCTCTGAAACAGGATCAGGCTTATTTAGCAGGACCTATCACCCGTCCTCCATCTCTCTCGCCCTCCCTCTCTTTCGCTCTCTCTTCTCTTTCTCTCTCTCCTCCTCTCTCTCGCTCTCTCTCCCGCACTCCCTTTCTCTGTCTCTCTCTCTCTCTCTCTCTCTCTCTCTCTAAATCCCTCTCGCCCACACACAATCTCTCTCTCTCCCACTCTCCATTTCTCTCTCTCACACACACACCATCCCTCTCTCTGTTTCTCTGTTTCTCTCCCTCCCTTCCCTGCCGATACATAGCTAATGGTTGGCAGATGCAGCGGGGATCCGCGTGTTTGTTTGCACAGGCTGATTCCTCAGACTAAACTGGTATCGGCCTCTGCCAGCTGGGTTGTATCAAAACAGCGCGACTGTGGCGGCTCCACCTGGCAAAACAAGATGGGAACCAACGTGACCTGAGTATAACATCTCTCTTTTAACGAACGGGCAGTTTACTGAGCGAACGCATCTGAGCCCCCCGCTGTTGTTTTAGCTGTAAATCCTATCGCGTCGGGCAGACGAAGAAGTGAGATATTAAACGTGTTGAGAAAAGGAGAGGGAAGGGGGAAAAAACATTGAGTGCTTTCTTTGTCTGTTGAAACGGGGTCAGACTGAAATATGTGATCCGACGGTACAAAAGCCAGACTCTATATTTAGTCTTTAAGGGTTGTGAAAAGATGGAAAAGTATTTCCTCTCCTGTCTGACTTGTATGATGCACTACACACTCTCGGTGATACTGATGATTACAACCTTAAGTTCCTCTCAAGTGTCTTGCCGGCAGATGCTCCTCTGTAGCATGTATTGGCATTTGGTTTACATTTAACCATGTTAGTCATGCTGTTAAAAATCTGTCTGGGAGTGTGTAGTTCTAACTTTGTCATAGGCCAGCCCCATCCAGTATCATGTCAGAGCTCAATAACTTAGACTGTCCTAGCTACGTTTGTTTACTTTGTTTAAAGGGAAAAGTAACTCACCTTAGTTGCTCAGTATACACCACTGGGACTACTGCATGTGGCCCTCGGTAAAGGGGGATTGCAGTTAGTTGGTAACAGAATGAAGTGAAGAAACAATGGGGTATGTGTTCCTGATGCTTCACTACTCCACAGGTGTGTCAGGTTTAAGCTGAGGTAAAATAGGTAGCAGCACCCGGACCCGACGTCACCTACACTAACAAGAAACAAAAAAATGCTCCCCGTTGGTGAGGCGTTATTCTGTAACGTGTACGCTGGGAGTCGGGAAGCAAGTTCAGAGAGTGACTTTAATAATAAATAACACGAGGAAACAAACCAAGAAACATGAGTAACGTACAGACATGAAACAATGGAACAGAAACAATAACTCCTAGGGAAAGAACCAAAGGGAGTGACATATATAGGGAAACTAATCAGGCAGGTAATTAAGTCCAGGTGAGTCTGATGAGGCGCTGATGCGACTAACGATGGTGACAGGTGTACATAATAATGAGCAGCCTGACGACCTCGAGCGCCGGAGAGGGAGTATACAGGACAGTGGGTGTATCTGTAATGAGTTTAATGGATTGATTTTGGTGAGGAGTTGTTCCTCTCTGGGCAGCACTGCAGAGATTTCCTGATTTCCTGTTTTTAGAGACACGCTTTTCCATGACTGGAAAGTTCCCCAGGTGTCTGCGAAAAAAGGGATCTATTCGCGCTTTTATGGCCAGTTAGAGAGCAACTGTTTTCCCTCACACAATTCCAAAAATTATACTCAACACCATGCGTCAAAAGAGTCAGTGAATACTGCACTGTAGCTACTGATGCTGCTGATTAGAATGTAATGGCCGTGTCACGTGAGTGTAATTTTAATTGCCCGTCAGTCCGACTTGATGATCAAGCAAACCGATAGAGGGGGAAGATCATCTCAAGGGCATTTTTTCATTTCTCCGGCCTATTCAAATACTCTGGTGCGTAACTCACATGTGACTGCCTTCAGTTAACGACATTGAAATCAGATGAATGTAATAACATAAAATCATATCTTTTGAAATATTTTCAACACCAACAATTTCTTGTAGAAGACAGTTGCAGAAGAGAAATATCTGTCTTCTTTTTTTTATTCCAGCACCGTTTGATGTAGGTGCTTGCCCTCAGTCCCCTGACTGCCGTTCACATGAGGGACCATTCTTCACGCAAAACAGCATCAATCTTTAAAATGTGTGAGGATTGCATGGCTACTGGCCGTAGCGTGTGGCTGACTGCATTATCTCGCTGTCTGCCTGCCTGCACTACTTCATAAATAAAGCCATTCCACACCACTGAATGCACTGAGGATAGGTAGCTAGGCACTCATTCTTCTGTCATGGGACGATTCAAGCCCCCTCTCTCTCACTCACTCAACCCTGATGGATTGACTTCTAGGGGTAGAACTAAGGGAGGTAGTGAAGTAAATCGAATATATTGACAATAAACAAACAGTGAAAGTATCTGATATTATCTTTTCCTTCATTGCCACATCATTGTCAATGTCAATTGATTGTTGTCATTTTTTAAAAGTGTTATGTTTTGTGACTCTTTTCCTCTTGCTTTTTTAACTGTCGATTCTGAGGGGGATAAGTAGTTGGCGGCCATTTTCTTTCCTCCCCTTCACCCTCCCCCAAATTCTCCCGTTGATTGGCAATATAAGGCTTGAATTTGTTTAAGCACTTCTAGCAACTTCAATACAGCCGTCTACGGTGCTTTACACTACACCGCAATATACATACAGCACAGGGTCTGTGAGTGATTTCCAGGCGGATCAGTCAGGGTTTGTGCTGATGCTGGGGGAATAGAGTGAAGGCCTGACTGAAGTGTTGGGTCTGACAGAAACCTCCATCTGATCCATGCAGCTCCCGATGGGCCTCAGGGGCTAAAGCCCTCCAGAGCCCGTTGGTGTGTGTAATCAGCCCCCCACCATCACCAGCCTCTCAAGGCCCTTTCTCCGTCTCCACGCCAAATAAGAGCGTGAAAAAAAATGGAGGGGGATACGAGGAGGAGCTGAGCCAAGCAAAACGGGAGGGCCTTGTTTTAAACATGTTTATTTTTGAAGACGCCCTCACGGTGATGCGGCTGTGTGCTGATGTTCCAGCAGTCTCAGGTGTGGAAGTTTGAACAAACAGGCCTTTGTTGAAGGAGAGAGAGGGAACAGGGAGAGTGGCCGGGTGTTTTAAGCCCTGCTGTTATCTTACGCCCGCTGCAGGGTTGAGCAGCGAATTAGGACTGTGGCTCTGCTCCTCTTTCCCCGAGGCCCCAGCCCCAGAGAGTGAGAGGATAGAGAGGGAGTGGGGGGAGAAGTGGGGAGAGGGAGACATGGGGGGAGGGAGAGAAAGAGAGTGGGATGGAGAGAGGAAGCGGGAGAGATGGTGGAAAGCTGGCAAAGCTTCTCACTTTTTTCTTTCTACCTGTTTCCTATTTAAGGGGGAAGCCACAACGGGTATGCATGCACTCTGTGGCATGGTTGGGTGAGACAGTGAAAGATTGTGTGGAAGAATTTGTAAAATATGTATTTGTTTTCCACATTGCGGCTTTGATTGAATTCTAGCCTAAAGCATTTTTGTATCCACTCGGCTTGATCCTTGCTCCTTGGCAAACACACACACACTCACTCACTTTCACACTCACACACAGCAGCCAGCCTCCGCCAAAGTGGATCATTATTTACTAAACAGGTTGCTTGCCTAACAAGAGAAGACTGATTACCGTAAAGGCTGCTATCAAAACCCTGGCGCTGGAGGAATATCCATCATAATTGATGTGTTGCAAAGCAGATTATACACATTAACGCACACACTCCTAGATATGACAGCTCCAACTGAACATGACAAATTCCATAATGCGAAAAAAGGTATTTTACTCTCTGGGTATTAGGATGCATAACGGCAAGTAACAAAGGAGCATTTGCATGTTGTGTGTGTGTGTGTGTGTACGCCCCCCACCTCTCTCTGCTCTTCCCTCCCCACTCCTTAATTACATTTTATTTGTTGCAGAAGATTCCTTCTGTACTGTAAACTGTTGTTGGCCTGGCAGGACTTCTCTTCAGTTCATGATATATTCACTCATCTGTGTTAGCTAATCCTAACATGGCATTAGCGACGTAGCTGCTCCGTACGATGTGTTTGAGCTGGGGGTGACAGCTGCCGTGGTATTATTTACAGAACTCCGCGTGTGTTATGCACAGCACAACAGATAAGCTCATTGAAATTGGCTTGCTCATTCATTTGGATGGCATTAGCCTGCTCTACCCCTGTATAATCACCGGCAGGCGTTGCTGGTATCAACAGGCTTTTGGGATAGATGGGCGTTTCACTCCTCGCTCCTCTCTCTCTAGTTCAGTTAATCAACTCAACAGTGTTGAGAGGGTCTGCCATTGGAACTTCCGTTTCCTTACTGTTCAGTAGTGTACATCGCGGTGGGGGGGGGGGGGGGAGATTTGCATCCGTGGCTGACGTGAGTTAGACGTTTAAGTGCGTTAACCCTCGCAAGGCTGCCGGCCCAGACCGCATCCCTAGCCACGTCCTCAGAGCATGCGCAGGCCAGCTGGCTGGTGTGTTTACGGACATATTCAATCTCTCCCTGTCCCAGTCTGTTGTCCCCACATGCTTCAAGATGTCCACCATTGTTCCCGTACCCAAGAAAGCAAAGGTAACTGAACTAAATTACTATCGTCCCATTGCATCTCACTTCTGTCATCATGAATTGCTTTGAGACACAAGTCAAGGATCATATCACCTCTATCTTACCTGACACCGTAGACCCACTTCAATTTGCTTATGGCCCCAATAGATCCACAGGCGATGCAATCGCCATCGCACTGCACACTGCCCTATCCCATCTGGACAAGAGGAATACATATGAAAGAATGCTGTTCATTGACTATAGCTTAGCATTCAACACCATAGTACCCTCCAAGCTCATCATTAAGCTTGAGGCCCTGGGTCTGAACCCCACCCTGTGCAACTGGGTCTTGGACTTCCTGACAGGCCGCCCCCAGGTGGTGAAGGTAGGAAACAACACCTCCACTTCGCTGATCCTCAACACTTGTGGCACCACAAGGATACGTGCTCAGCCCCCTCCTGTACTCCCTGTTCAACCATGACTGCGTGGCCACACACGCCTCCAATTCAATCATCAAGTTTTCAGACAACACAACAGTGAGCCTGATTACCAACAATGACAAGACAGCCTACAGGGAGGAGGTGAGGGCCCTGGGATTGTGAGGGAAGGGTCCTGGGAGTGTGAGGTGAGGGCCCTGGGAGTGTGGTGCCAGGAATATAACCTCTCACCCAACGTAAACAAAACTAAGGAGCTGATCGTGGACTTCAGGAAACAGCAGAGGGAGCACCCCCCCTATCGACATTGGCGGGACTGCAGTGGAAAAGGTGAAAAGCTTCCAGTTCCTCTGCGTACACATCACTGACAAACTGAAATGGACCACCCACACAACTGCGCCTCTTCAACCTCAGGAGGCTGAAGAAACTTGGCCTGGCACCTAAAACCCTCAACTTTTACAGATGCACAATTGAAAGCATCCTGTTGGGCTGTATCACCGCCTGGTACAGCAACTGCACCGCCCACAACCGCAGGGCTCTCCAGAGGGTGGTGCATCCCTGCCCAACACATCACCGGGGGCAAGCTATCTGCTCTCCAGGACACCTACAGCACCCGATGTCACAGGAAGGCCAAAAAGATCATCAAGGACAACAACCACCCAAGCCACTGCCTGTTCACGCTGCTATCATCCAGAAGGCGAGGTCAGTACAGGTACATCAAAGCTGGGACTGAGAGACTGAAAAACAGCTTCTATCTCAAGGCCATCAGACTGTTAAATAGCCATCAGTAGCACATTAGAGGCTGCTGCCCTATATACATAGACTTGAAATCACTGGTCACTTTAATAATGGAACACTAGTCACTTTAATTATGTTTACTTATTTTGCATTACTCATCTCATATGTATATACTGTAGTCTATCCTATTCTACTGTATCTTAGTCTATGCTGCTCTTACATTGCTCATCCTAATATGTATATATTCTTAATTCCATTCCTTTACTTTACTTTAGATTGTGTGTATTGTTAGATATTACTGCACTGTTGGAGCTAGAAACACAAGCATTTTGCTACACCCGCAATAACATCTGCTAAACACGTGGATGTGACCAATCATATTTGATTTGATGATCTTTAGATCGGTTTACGGCTATTTGATATAGGCCTACACCTGACGTTCTTAAAGAGAGAGATCTAAATGTTTTAAAGTTTATTAATGGTTTATAGTCATTGTTAATTTGAACCATTTTCATTGTTATTAGTTTTGTAATGTATTTCATTTCCCAAATATTTTGCTTCAGAATAGTATGTTCCATTGTTCACATGTACCTGTAGTTGATTTCACTAGTAGCCCTTTTATCCAGGCTGCGTTCATTGGTTATGAGTTGAGACTGAGTGCACTTTCCCACAAGGTTTCTATAACACTAGGTGAGCCTGAAGTGCAGTGTCTACCGTTAAAATGCACTCTATTACACAGCATTGTATGTGTAATATAAAATGTTTCAATTACATTTTGTCTTATGTACAAACATAAGTATTATTAGTAATATTATTAAGTATTTATCATGTTGTAAAATGTGCTATTTTATCACAGCATACATTGACTTTGATTAACTCAATATGCCATTTTTTAAAATTCAGATTCTGTTTTAGACTGTTATTGTGAACCGTATTGTTTTAATCCATTTTGTTTAAAAGAAGCCAGCAGTAGCTGATCTCTACTGTGTGTTTATGTGTAGAGAGGAGCTAACTCTTCACAACTGTGTCCTTAAGATTAGCAACACACCCACTCCTTAGGCTCCGAGCTCTTAATTAACACGCCGTGTTAATCACTTTGAACTCAGCCAAGGTAATGACATTCCATCATACAGATCGCTACACTCACTACACCTCACACAATATTTCCTCCTTTCATTTCACCTCTCTGCCTGTGTGTGTGTGTGTGTGTGTGTGTGTGTGTGTGTGTGTGTGTGTGTGTGTGTGTGTGTGTGTGTGTGTGTGTGTGTGTGTGTGTGTGTGTGTGTGTGTGTGGAAAGATACTATAATATTCCAATGAGCGCTTTCATTAAATGGATGTGTGTAAAAAGTTTTTTTTTCTTCTATTTTCGGGAAGGGAATTGTATTGAACAAAACTGTCAATCACTTTGTGGCATCACATTGACTATACAAACACTTAGTATAATATGACACCAGGTACGATAGGAAATAAAACACCCCAACTCCTCCTTCTACACTCAGCCATCTGTGGATATGCATTTTATTTTTTTATTTTTACTGTTTTCCCCAAGACTTAATATAACTTAATGGCACATTAATATGTGTTAGGATACATGGGGCACACAGTATGCTATCTAATCCATTAACCGAGTTCCTACTTTATATACACTGATATAGGCTGTTTTAAGTACATGTTGGCTAAATATCTTCCCGGAATCTGCCTGCCTGACTACGCGTTAGCTGAAGTAATGATTTTTGATATAAGTTAAGCTGATTTGCCTAAGCTACTGAGTAATTAACTGAACTTAATCATTTCATTTCGATTCATTTCCATCACCTGAATTATATTTTGTCCTCCCTTTTGTGATGTTTGCATCTGCTTGAGTCCAAGCCTTAGCCTCAGCCCTGTCAGGCATTTAGAGACATACCTTTTAATTCTGTAGCCACACTGACCTCTAGTGGTGCCTGGTCCCAATCAGGTCCTCTCTGTGTCTGTCCCTCCCTGGCAGAGACGACATTTAACTGGGCTCAGTGGTGGCAAGACAGACACTCGCGCTGTGTTCCCAAATGACAACCTTTTTCCCTACATAGTGCACTATTTTGGACCGTAGCCCAACGGGGTGCCATTTAGCACGCAGCCGCAGTCCCATCTCAGGTAATGAATCCGCTTTTGACGGACGGTCTCGTCGGAAGGCTTTACCCTCCAAACGCCCAGAGCTGGGATTGCCCACGACGGGCCGTGGAGAGATTAAGAGTCAATGTAATGAGAGTAAAAGAGGTTATTTCTGCTCCTTTGTCTCTCGTCCTATCCTCTCACTCTGTACGGAGACTGACTGAACTCCGCACTAACTCCGCGCGGGCCAATCGCATCGACTTCTTTCTTTTTTATCATTCCTCTCGCTCCTCTCCTCCCTCGGCCGGCTTCCTCCCTTTCTTTCTTCCCCCCCTTTCCCTACACCTCTGTTTTCCCTTGCGTCCATCCATCCATCCATACCCACTTATCCATACGATCCCATCTCCTAAAGGAGATGGTAAGATCTTTAGAATATGGGGAAGTGCACACACTACTACTCTGCAGACATGGTTAATAGACATAATAGGGTCAGGTCTTGCATTTAATAAACAATTACCCATCAATTATGAATGAAGGCCCAGCGATGGCCTGGATTCCTGGGTGAGGGAGAAGAGGAGAGAGAGATAAAGAGGTGGATGAATAGATGAATAATGTAGACGAGTAGAAAGATGCCCATTGGAGAGAAGAGGCGCTCACCAAACACCTCGGCCCACACAGCTAGAGCCAATTATCTCACTGTGGTAATGATCATCATATCCACCCCAAACCTGGCTGACATTTACCCAGACGTCACGCCCTGCATCTCGCTTCACCTCCGTCTCTCTCTTGACTAACACACACTCACTTACGCCGGAGACGCGCAGAAGAACAGAGAGACACACTACAGCGCATTGGCCAATTGCACTCTCCATTGTTAGATTCAACTTTAATTTTTCTCTTGTTTTATAGAATATTTTCCCCCGCTTGCTTTCCTTGGTTTCCCCCTAAGGTGTTTGGGGGGGTTCGGGGTGGTAAGGGTGGCAGTTAAAGCGGCGACCATCACAGCTTTAGACCTGTTGCTCCCGTTTTGAATTACAAATCAATCAGGACCTTCCATGGCCACGGCCCCGCCATCCCCCCACCGTCCCCGCCATCCCCACTGCTCCACCAAGGTCACCCGGATTACAGAAGGTTAGCAGAGAGAGAACGAGGAAGAGTGGGAGAGGGGGCCAATGATGGGAGGATTAACATAGCAGTTCCCAATAGTGGAGGAATTAAACGGGGAAAGTTAGATGCTAACCCAACAAAACGGACCTGCTTTTCTGCTCCACTAGAATACGTTAGCCTGAGATGTTATGGATGGAGAGGGGGAGAGAGTCAGAGAAGGGATATTTTGACCCCCTCAGATCAGAGGCTGGGCCGGAGGTGCTAAAGGCAGCCCGTTAGTGAGGAGACTGAGGCTGAATCAGGGAACCCCAATGGAGCCCCAGTGGATGGCTCCTCTATGGGCCCAGGCTGAATAACACGGACATCTTCGATCCCTGGTGGATCCCCAATGGCTCCCTCAGGCCCCAGGGCTCTGGTTATAATGGGATCAGAGCCAGTCGGGATCATTCCCTGGACACGGTGCAGTTAGACACACTATTAGCCGAGTCTGTGGCGTAAAGGAGGCTGCCGGCTTCATTCTTAAACTGTAGTTCTTGGTATGTTCATAGACGTGCGTATAGACAACATCTGGCCATGTAATTGAATGTATGTCCATATGCATGACCAGATGCCTAGGCTATTCATGTGAACACGCATATGAAATAGTGAGTTCAGTAATTGTTCCTTTTTTCATTTCATTTGAACACTGAAAGAAAGAAAGAAAAATATGCAGAGGGATGACATTAGCATTTCAGAGAAACCTTGATTCGGTTGGTCCTGGCTTTCAGCACAGAGATATTAACTGACTATATGAACGCCACGGTGTTCTGTTCTCTCTGTCGCTGGTTGGATTGACATTTTCCTAATGATGTGCTTTCTTTCTCTCGCCCATGTCCCTCCGCTCACCTCTCAGCCCCGCCCACTGATTTAAAACACATACAACTGTGACCGCCTGCCTTTACTGTCAGAATAAAACAAAACTGCGGTTCGAGACACCTTTGGTCCCCCCCCTCGCCCCCCCATCTGTTGAACATCTGGAATTGTGTGGCGCAAATAATTGGAAGTCAATTTGTTTGAAGAAATGTTTTGACATCTGTTTTGATTCGTAAAAACCTCTGGAAATCGCATTAATTTTATAGGGTTTTGGAGCCCAGCTGGTTATTTTTCATCCCTTTGTGTTCCGTCGTTAATGTGATGGTTTGCTAGCGTGTGACGTGGGAGTTTGTGAGAGACTGGTCATGGTGTGGTCTCGCCTCGTAAAAGGCTCAATGGACTGGAGGCCCAGCCCCAAAGGATCATGGAATATGTTGGGGTGGTACTGTACAGTATGGCAGAGGAGTGCTACAGTATCTGCAAATATCAAATGACACACTGGCTCTGGTCAAAAGTAGTGCGTTATATTATAGGGAATACAGTGTCATTTGGCCATGGTCAAAAGTACTGTACTAGATTGGCAATGGGGTGCAATTTACCATATGTATCCAGTGCCCAGGATCTCTGGATCAGAATCAGCATGTTGTTTACCACACGGCAACTCTGAGTCGAGGCATGAAAATACATATGACACTTGATGTTTGGGCCCTGCTGTCACTTTGTTACTCAAAGTCAAATTTCATTTAACTTGTGCACAAGCCTTGTCACAGGCCAGATGCTGATGACTGTTTGTAAATTGTATTTTTTCCCCCTCCTGCTCGGGTTGGTGTGGCAGGTGAGGAGGTGAGAATATGGTGTGTGTGCCTATGCGCACGCACGTATACATATGCGAGTGTGTGTGTGTGTGTGTGTGTGTGTGTGTGTGTGTGTGTGTGTGTGTGTGTGTGTGTGTGTGTGTGTCAGAGCGCTCGTTGTGTTCCAAAGTTGCCATTGGCAGCTTCAGCAGGTGAAAGCATTGTAGCGCGCTAGGCTGGCAGCTGTGGCACGCTGTACAGGTGACAGCTCTGCAGCATCCGTGTCAACTTTAGTGGGAAAAGGGGTGAGAAATTGTTGTGGTGACAGAACACCGCGCTAGCACCTCTGGGGTTCATTACATCTATTGGGTTTATAAGACTGGTGAGTCTGTATTGGAGCCCATATACTGTACATCTAGAAGAAACCCAAATGTGCTCCTTGTAATTTTACTGGGGTAATGTTAAAATGATATGTTCATCATTTTTTTTTGAAATATATATTAGAAAGTAAGGAGTTAATTTCACATTAACATGAAAGCCTTTTTGGGGTTTGTTTGTTTGCCTTGCTCGTTAAATCAACCATAATAGTACTATAACTCTCTGGTTTCGTATTGGGATTGGTAAAATGAGAGCTTTTGGGTTAGTGACATGAGTACACAGCATACTGCTGCCACCTACTGGTGAATTACGGCAGTGAACTACTACTGCCTCGAAGTGCTGAGGTAATGCTCAGCTACGCACAGAAGTTATACAATAAAGCAATGGAAAGCTTATTTTACAAACCACACAGTTTTGGCAGTTATTCTAGTAGAAGAATAATTACAATCTCTGTCGTATGCAGAAGGTTAGACAGAGGGCATGGCAGCACCACATCTTTAGTTATTGAATGTATCGGTTAATGTCTCCTATATTAAACTGTTATCGGATACTCTTAACAATGTCCGACTGTTTTGTCAATCCAAATAAGACACGTTGTGTCCCTGTCTTGGCCCTGAGTTTCCAAAGCTGTGGTTTAATGAACTGCGATATTCCCGAATAAAAGTTCCTAGTTCTGATGTCACCGTTGCCTCAGGCCACATCACTGTTTGAAGCCCTTGAGTAGAAGCCCTTGAACTTTGTTCAATATTGTCTTTGATGTAGCAAGGAAACTGGACAGGGTTGAAATGCATTCAATTGATGAAATGTGTTGATTCTTTTAGTCACAAAATGATAAGCTTGTGTATCCAAATTATTTATTTTATATATTTTTTTGCAATAGGAGAGTATCTGGAGAGAATCGTATTGACATCAAAATGTAAATTGTGCCTTTGGAAAATGTATTTTAGTCACGCAAAGTTCTTCGAGACCCTCCATGTTTTCTCCTTAATGAAAATCCATATTTACCTTCCATAATTGCGTTGGCCAATTACCCGTAAACATCACTCATCGCTTTGTAGTTGGCCTGCCTATATTTCATAATGATTGGTGGTTCAATTTTATTTTGTAGCTCGAGAGGAGATGCAAGCAGAAATCTTTCGATTTCATTATGGGAGAAACATACAAGCTAATAACATTCTAAAACATTAATTTAGAAGAGCTTTGATGAAGAACACAGGCTATCCACTGAAACGCATTGAAATGTTGTTTTTTCCACTCTGGACTGTTTGTTGTTTTATTAATGCATAACTTGAACATGATTAGAAAATATCCACTAATTAAAGATTTCTTCTAAAGATTACAGCATTATATGTATCCAAAACAAGTCTGACTAAACTTTTCTGAGTAAAGTTTTTAAGCAACTATTTTGATTCTCAATGATTAATTTGACATATTCTTTCAAATCAGGCATCTCGCTTCTTCATAGAACTTTTAACGACCACGTTTTTTTAAAGCCTATACTCTCCTTTAATTCTGCCTTTGCCCTGTCCTTAAGAGCCGTTATCTGGATCGTCATCATCACTCCTCATTTTCCCATTCTCTCTGTCTTCTCTCTGTCGCTCATTTACTGTCTGTCACCCTGGGTGAAACCTTCATTTTACCCACACTCTCACCTTTGTTCAGACAGTTCCCCTGTATGGACCTTCATTCATCAGTTTAACCTCATAGGTCTAGCCTCTCTGACTATGTGATAATCAACCTCTCTGTCACTCTTCCTGGTTCATAACTGGACTGCTCCTGTCAGATAGGAGAATAATGAAAGTTAACAGGAGGTCTCTCCATCATTTATTTTATTGTAATTATTTGTGATAGAGTAGGCAATATTACAAATGAAACACGAGAGCTTTTGTGTTGGGTATGTGGTAAGCATGTGTGATTATAATGATAAAAAAAACGCCAAGTCTGATTTATAAAAAAAAGGGTTTATTATATTTTCCCCACCCCCACTAAGAATAAAAAAAGAGAGCATGTTAGATAATGTCATGTTTTTTTAGGAATACATGGATTAAAACACATAAATACATACAACATTTTGTAAAAATACATTTAAAGACAAACAAAGGAAGTGTTAGGCTTTTCGCCTAGCATCACTGTTCCATTTTAATTTCTGTTTGGAAGAGGAACCGCCAGTAACTAGCTCTAGATAGGGCCCATCAGTGAACCTCAATGGTTTTAAAGTCATTTTATACAATAACTGTAATAGTACACATCTGAAAAGGACACTGTCCTATTTTGGCATATTGCAAAGACACAGTATAGTTTACAGTGGTGTACAACAACCCCAGTGTCCATTGCATTATGGAACAGTATTATATGATCAGTATGGACCGATTGTCTTTCTCCCTTTTTCTCACGACTCTGGTTCTGTCCGCGAGGTATGCACTCTCCACCAAAGTTTTTAAAAAGTGGGAGTGCCAGTGGTAACTAACCCTGGTCCTGGAGAGCCACAGGGTGTGCAGGCTTCTGCTCCGGCCCAGCACTAACACACCTGAGCCCACTAATCAAGCTCTCAATGATTCGAGCTGGTCAGTGGAATCGGATGTTTTGTTGGTGCTGGGCTGGAACAAATCCCTACACCACTTTGTGAGGGTGACCAACTGCTGTATGTCCTTTGACCTTTGACACAGGGTCACCGTGGGGTCGCGGAGAGGTCAGGGATCATAGGTCGTCATCGCCATCGTCCGAGCTGAAGCTGCTCCTGTGACTGGAGTCCTTGGAGGCGTCGGGTGAGCCGGCGGAGAGAAGCGGGTCGGTGCCGAACGGCGAGAGCGGGTTGTCCATGAGGATCTCGTCCAGCCGTTGCTCCTCTTTGAGCGTGGCGCTGAAGAAGTCTGTGAAGTGAGACAGCGGGTCGGAGAAAGTGGTGGAGCAGTCAACCACCCCCTGACCCTGGTCTGTAACCCCAGTGACGCCCCCAGTGGTCATGGCTGGCATGGAGGTCCTCTGGAGGTACTCCCCGTTCAGCTCTTCCTGATACAGGGGTGGCTGGGGACCCTGCTGTGACTGGGGAGCCAAGGGCTGCTGCTGCTGCTGCTGTTGTTTGAGGAGGTGGGAGGAGAGCTCTACAGTACCCAGGGCAGTGGCCATGCTGGGGAGGCCGTGAGCACGGGCCTGGATCTCCAACTCCTGAAACGCACAGAAAAGGACCAAGGATCAGGACAGTGTTCTTCTCAAATACATATGAATGGGAACAGTGTCGAAGAAGAAGATTTTTAATGAAGGAGATTACTTTTCTTAGAATGAGCTCGGTACGAGTTGGCAACCCTCACACACACACACACACACACACACACACACACACACGGATGCATACGCATTACACACACACACACCCCCTCCCCCCCTTCCTCCCCGACACACACGCACACATACCTCATAGTCTGGTAGATGATTATGAATTGACTTTAAATAGCACTCTAATGTAGTGGAGGCCGATCCATTTAATCTACCCCTCCTCTCCAGACCCCCCTCTCAGGAAGCAGCCAGGGCCCTCGGGATATGTGTTGTAAACATGACGGGGAGGAACCAATGACAAAACCTCATCAATCAGCTACCAGCAGGTCAGCAACATGGTTCACGCCTCCCCATCGACGCTCTATGAGCAGTAACAATATGGAAAGTAGTCTGTTGTCAATCTACCTTGATAACGGTTAACCTAGCATGTCGTTTAGCTAAGCAAACTCAGGGGATAAAAAGAGTGCAGAGGAATGCAAGTGAGAGGCATTGCTGTTCCCACGTTACGTGATGCAATGTTATAGCCGTCTGTTTTTCTCAGTTTCAACATCTTTCTGTAGGATTCCAACAGTATATTTAAGTAAGACTAGTGTGATGTTTATGTGGGTGATGCTTGGTGTTGAAACTGTCTTTCTCCCTACAGTGTGTTATCAACGGTCATCGGCGCTTATTTGGCTAACGCTGTGAAGCTAACGTTCCGTTAAAGGCTTTCGTTAGCTCTCTCCACATGAAATGTCTCTTTTCGTCTCGTTTGTGTTTTCTGTGTTTTAGTTGGTCGCGGCGTTCTTTAGGATGACACTGTTACATTGAGAAGTATAGCTTCACTGTGAGTTCAGCGTAAGAGCCAGAGCCATGAATGTGCTGATTCATTTGGTGGTTAATTGCGATGTCTCAGTGGCTGAGGACATGTGGCAACGTCTCCCACTGTCTGCTTGGCTCTGCTCTGCTGCCATGTCAATACCCAGTCGCCCCGTTTTCTCAGGGCCGTGAGGTCTCAGGGCCGTGATGGTGCACATTGATATGGTGTTAAGGATGGGGAAGTCGCTGGGTTGGGGATCTGTAGTGGTAAGGGGCTCTCGGGTTTTGAGGGTGTCTGTCTTTCTCTCTCCATACCTGGATCCTGAGCAGTAGCCTCCTGTTGGCCTGCTCCATCTTCTTCTGCCTGTTCTCCAGCTCTCTGGCGTGCTGCTGCTCCTTCTGCAGCCACTTGATGTACTCCACCGACGCCTTGAGAATGGTGCCTTTGTTCCAGCGCATATCACTACGGCAGAGGGACGTAAAAAGATAACCTTTTATTCACCGCATCAGCGGAATGTTCTGTACAAAAACTTACACAGGGACCCATTTTTTATATATGAATAAGAAATGGTGATTTACATGGCCAATTATTCATTCTCGGACATTACATCCAGCCTTTGAATGGGAATTTTAATAGAATAGTTAAGTATAAGTGCGTCTGCAGAAAGTCCATTTTGGAACCGCTTGTATGGTAAAATTAATCCTCAAGTAAAAATAGGTGTCGGAAGAGGGGGGAAAATGTGACTTTAGAAGAAGCCAAGAGTGCAGGCCCCATTCCCTGATACCATTACTTTTTAAAAGGAGGAAGCAGTTGTAAAATTCACCTTTCTTTGGAACAAGACGTTGGTCTGTTCCACAGCTAATAATCTTCTTTATCTTGTCTTAATGGCACGGCGACAGCGGTAACCTTCCATTTCAATTCTATCAAAAGTTAAATTGCTGTTGGGCCAGTCGGATTCAATTCCGGCTTCCGTATTCCATCTTGGTGGGCCAATTGTGCTCAAACTTTGATTCAAATGGGTGGTGGCCTTCTTTGCGTTTGACCCCAATCTTCATCATTGAGCTCTAAGCTGTAGTCTACTGTTGAGTGCCCAAGGAGGACACAGACTCACTACTTTGCAGAGCGTGAAGACTACAATAGCTACTCAAGTACACCCTTGAAATAGAAGCGAAATGTGCTCTTGAGTATTAATTTTGAATTCAATTAACAACATTTAGCGGCCTGTGTTTAGTATTCGATATGCTTAACACCAGCCAGACATTTGCGCTTCTTTTCATGGCAATAGGCTTGATCGTGGGGAGTTTATTTGAGTCAGGTTAGCTAACGCTTTGAACATAATAAACACTGAGAAAAGTGTAATAAGCGCAAGATCACTTACGGGTCATTCGACTTTGGTATCATCGTTCCAAGTTCTTTGATTCTGTAGTTGATATTGTATCTTCTTCTTCTTTCAACTGGTCAGAGAGAGAGAGAGAGAGAGAGAGCGAGCGAGAGGACTGAGTTACTTTTAGTGCCCCACACAACATTTCTGAAGGTACTCTGTATTGAGTAGGGCGACGACTCTTACTCAAGTTGTGGTTGTCTTTCTTCTGTCGTTCTTTGGCCATCACTCTCGTTTCATGTTCTGTGAAACACAAAGAAGAACACAGCCCGATAAGAAACGCACACAAGAGTATCCAAGAAACTCCAGTCAGTTGCTACACAGTTCTGGCCTGGATATTTCTGGGGTGGCAGACCGAGGGTGAAGATCATCTTCGCCACCACAGACACAAAGCCTGAACCTTCCACAGAGTCTGAACCTTCCACACACTCTCACACACACATAGTGAAAGGGCTCGATTTATCCCGCTCGCTCCCAGCCCGCCTGGCATACATAACTGCATCTCTTCTCTTTCGGTTCATTGTGGGAAAATCTGTGTCCTCTTTTAAGCCACTCAGCCTGGCAATTAAGTCTGCTTAACAAATTTGCTGATCTCCCCATGAGGGGAAAGGCATGATATATCATTCATATTCACATTCACATTCACATTTCTCCCAAATGATATAATTAGAACCTGTGATTGGATTTCTCCATCCGTCTCTGTTGATTCAATAAGATCATTTAGACCTCTGTGTAACTGCCCGTTGTTCCCAACCGCACACTTATATGAAAAATATACTAATTCACTTATTTTCTCGTCGGAGTGAAGCGTTCTTGAGGCATCCTTTCTATTTCCTAAATCAATTAGCTTTACTTGATGCATGGCATTTATCAAACATTTCTCAGAGGTCCTTTGTGTCGGGGACGATGGACAGAGGCCATTGATAATTAGGTATGTGAGTGATACAACTGTAATCCAAACACTACACATTTAAGGGAAAAATCTATTTGCTACATGTGAACATATTTGTCCTGTTTTCCTTCAGCTTCCTTCTTCATTGGACTTGATACGACTAGACAGTGAACTCGTGCTACTGAATATGCACCCTATAGAAGCGGGTGCATTATCCAAAACAAATCCATGTTGAACCTGCACTGTCTTGCATTATAATAAAGTGACTGACAAGTTATAGATGCTGTATAGAATACACAATGGCAATCGGCTGAGAGCTGACAAACTTAATCTAAGGATATTCATGAGTTTACTTAGTAAGTTTGTGTAGGATTAACGCTGTACACATCAGGGTTGAAGAAGAGGGCCTACACAGCATTTTGTCATAATTTTACTCAGCCAAAGAAGAAAAATGACTAAATGGATTACTCTTTCTTGTTTCCTGTTGTCGGGCACCTTAAAAAAATGCTTAACTTATTCATTCCTAAAAAAAAAAAATGGATGCCAGTAACTGACATAATTTAGACTTGTCAGGAATGTGTCACCTAGAGTGTTGTGCTTTTATGCCGCAGTACGTGGTTGAGTTTCACACTTCCATCCTTATTTCGATCATCTTCAGTGCTATGATGTGTGTTCGTACCTGTGACTTCCCTTTTTACAGTAGTGAGCTTAGTGGGGCGTGAGGTGGGTGTCATTCGGCCATGAGGGGCTGTAGTCATACCTGGTTCACACCCATAGATGTCCAGCATGCTGCTGCTAAGCACCTGGAGAGAAGGAAAGGAGAGGAGAAAGATGTCAGGGAATTGGTTGAACACAAACGCACAGAACCAGAGAGATAACGTTTCATTCAGACTCGGGGACCTCTCAAGTTCACTAAGTCATTGAAACTTTTGGAAGCAGATTTGACTTTGGCTCATTTGAAAGCATTGAAATGGTGGCGGGAATTTGGAAGGCTTTCAGATGAGGGCAATCATAGCACTATTGGCAGTCCTGTCACTTCTCAGCCCTCAGGGCATTGCTTTGTGTGATCCAGCAGGAGAGGCTAGGGGCCTCCATGTCTCCCCACCAGCCCTGTTTGCGTCCCCTAAGGCCCTCTCAGGTCCTTCTCTGGGGGTACGACCTCGCTCCGTGCCGCTGTTTACTAGCCTAATAGTACCATTATCAGTGGCCACTATGGCTACTCAGCTTGAAAGGGCCCCAGAACACAGAGGCGTCTGTGTGTTCAAAATAGCACCCCACTGGATGAAAGCCGGGTCATAACCCACCCAAACAGACACCAAACTGTTTTTCTACGCCGCTTGTCCACTGTGAGAAAATAGGCATATATTTTCCGAACAAGCGGGATAACTACGGTCTCTTTTAGGAACTCTGTTGGAATGCAGAGGGAAGGCATGTATGCATGTCTAATCTTAGGGAGCTGTGTATTTCTGGGAATCCTACAAAAGCCGGCATAGATGCCACAAGCTGTGTAAAGACAATTTGTCACTGTGTATGTGTGAAATTCAGTTCCTAGAGTAGTGTAGGGAGGGATAAGAATAGAGGTCAAGTTATGGGAGGGAAGGAAGGAGGGAGTGTGAGAAAAAGAAGGAACTGTAGACATTTCAATATTTGCAGTCGGTTTGCTTTGCCTGTAGATGGCTTTCTCTCTGTCATTATCTCTAACGGGGGGGGGGGGGTTACTTATCAAAATGAAAGATTGCGACGGTCCCCCGACTGCTCACATCGTAATCACTTCAATCCGCTCCCATCTGTGTTCCTGGGATATGTTGACATGACAAAACGACGTGATGCATCGTACTGTATGACTAATTAGAATGAATTGATCCATTTAAGCTCGCTATCATTTCGGAACAAGCCCATCGGGAGTGTAGGCATTAACCCAATCCAATGCCTCACTGCCTCGCTCTAAATCTCTCCTCCTCTCCCTTTTTTTCCTGTCGCTCTGATCTTCACTCTCTACACCCCCGTCCCCCCCCCGGTCTTGTCTTTCACACACACAACCCCTCTGCTTTTCTGTCACCCCGTTTTTTTTGTTCTCTCCGTTTCTATGTGTGTGTTTGTGTGCATGCCTGCCTGCTTGCCTCTGTCTTTCTCTAGCTCTCTTCATCTCTATCTCTCTGTCTGGTTGGCCTCTCCTCAATGCCTCTCTCTTGAAATGCGGCGGGAACACATTTTCCTTTAGTACCACATACCTCTGCGGTGAGTTCAGGTGTGTCTATAATCGCTACTCAAATGAGTCTTTGTTTTTGGAATTCAACTCCAGATATAATTCGCACTGGGAGCACTTGTCTCTGCTGCCATCCATGCATTTTTCTAATGGAATGCCTAGTCTGAACAAGATCTTTTTGTTGTTGTAGTAGATATCTAGCATAGTCTCGCCGTTCTCCCTCTGTCTTCTTGACTACCATTCCCAAACTCCCTGGTAATGACCAGTGTCCATGTAGGGCTTTCAGCAACAACAAAAAAAGAAGAACCACAGACTTAGTGTTTATATTAATTGACACATTATTCTCACACTGTCATCAATTACCGTGTAATGACATCACTTGCGGTTTAATCCGTATTGTTCTTGAGAAATGTGAGAAATGCTTTAAGCCTCAACCCTGGTGAAATGAACTTTGACTCATCGGTGGACTTAATCTGACCTCACACAAAGCCAGCTCTTTTTTTCCCCAAGCAAGTCGAGCCTGAAAGTTCATGTTTGGCAGAGGAAGTAGTTCCTCATATTCCCCTTTTAAGTCCTTTAAAGAAGTTAGTTAAGCAACTTAACTTAAAAACTGAACTTAACTACCCAATATATGCTCTTCATGAGTGTCAAGAAGATCAAGGATCTTCTGGGAATCCCGTCTGGATCAAGGAATAAGGTCAGCAAGAATCAATAGACAGAAACACCTGCATGTCGATAGCATTTCTTCTGTTTTGACCCCTTAGTTTTGCAATTCAAATAAGTGTTTTTCCCTTGACGTTTGCGACTGATATAATAGTTCATATGATTAGTCATACTTACATTGTTTTGCATTATGATGCTGGGATCCATACAATCCAAGCCCCCGTCATTGAAGCCGGACTCCAGGCTAATCAAGTCATCAATGACTTCATCCATTGGAAACTAAAAGAAAATAGTCATATTTGTACCAGCCTCAGTTCAATTCAGATACATTATGTATCCAACAACAGGTAATTATAACGCTAGGTGAGCAAATGCTCTCATTGTAATTCAATGTAACATGTCTTTTTGCATCATCTCTAAACCTATCATTCAGAAGGTGGGACAGTTAGGATCCTAATCTAATAACAGACATTTCTTCACCACCATGCTGGAAGAGATCAGCCATGGTGGGGGAAAAAAATGTTGTTATCAAACTAGTTTCCTCCTTAACAAAGATTCTCTTTAGGAACTGAATCTCTGAAGTTATTGCTGAGCATTTCAAAGAGAACGGGCAGGTCACTAGAGATAACTGAGTTGTTTACACAGCCGGTATCTCAGGTAAAAGATATTTAGGACTCTGTAATCAAACCTGCATAGTGTGATTAAATCACTATTTTTGGCACTGTAAGGACCCACTAAACAAAGACATTGAGATAAAACAAACAAATAGATTGATTGAATCCCAACACTAAATATCAAAGGTACCTAGATGAACACTTACTGATGTTGAAAAGATCAATCAAAACGCTCACTCACCTCGCTGTCGTGGTTGGATGCCAGGGTCAGCAGTGTAACGGGGCTGCTGGGGGTGCTGCCATCGCTGAGGGGGGCCATGTGGCCATTCCTCATCACTGGAACGGTGCCCAGGAGCTGCCCTCCCTGCACAGTGGGGTGAGGGTGGCCCCCCTGTCCCCCGGCCAGCTTGGAACCCAGGGTCAGGTACTGCTTGACCTGCTGACTCTGGGCCTGGTGCAGGTGGTACTTAGAGCCCTCCAGGTGGCTCTGGACCTGTTCCATACAGACCTAAGATCAGTTATTGGGTAACACAACAGGCAACGGTTACTATGTAGTCTCATATAACAGAGTTTAGTGTTAGTATGCAATCTAAGATAGACATAAAATACAAAAGTCACCGCTCAGTGCAGTCTCAGAGAGAGCATTGATAGCGTAGCAAGTCGTGAGTCATGTCGAAGCTGTTTCGTCAAATTGTTCTTAATCATGTTTTACCCCTGAATACAAGACAAACCCTCTTGACTTCTCAAGCAAATCACGGACAAATCAAACCTTAGACAGGCAGTAAGAAGAGGATTTACCGTAAGTGTAAAAAGTTGTAACAGTAAGTAGAGCACTAGCAGATGTCCCAATGTAGTATCCTTCAAATGTCTATGCCCTAAATGTACACACACACACCATACAACTACAATCAACTTACTAAACCAATTATGAACATCTCAACAGAGTGTCCAAGTCGACGTCATTGGAGTACGTATACTGTTGCTATTGAAACATTAATCCTTACATTGGAAACTCGGGCTCCGTCTCGCATCTTGTAGTAACCACAGTCACTTAAGTGTGGCATTCTCATCAGTCAGAGAGAGAACAACTGTCTTCAGGTCTGGTCTGCTAGTTGTAGAACAGCTCAAAGCAGCAGTAGGATTGCGGTTAAGCTGCTGCTATCCGGTGGCTATCCTGGTGAGTTGATATGTTGAGGACTGTCCCCTCCTGTCCTCAGCCAGTGTCTTTATAAACTTCTTAAGGCTCTGCACTAAATTTGATAATTAGGCGAGAAGCCGGGCGATCCCTTAGTTTCCCTCCGTGATAATCACTTCAAACAGAGACTCATCAGATTACCCCCGGGTTTGATCCCAACAGGATATCTGCCTATGGCTTTTGTCCATATCTCGACTAATTCAACGGGACCGCCCTGTTTCTTTTTGGGAGTTATCGGCCAATCACGATCGACCCCTAGTCCGGACTCTCTACGATCTCCTTCGGGGGTCTAGTAGTTGACTCTAGCACAATTGGTTCTTTCTTGTTCTTCTTTTTTAAATAACTTTGGATGGCCATTTCTGCCATGACCTCTCCTTTGGCCGTTCATTGTCTAATGTCAATTACTCAAAGAATAACCCTAGATGGACTATTCCGGGGGCTAATTTTAGTACTGTAGCTATCGTGACCCTATTTTTATCCTCTTGTCTAAAAATGTTATACTCTTGTCTAGGGCTATAAAGGGGATCATTGTAGTCAGGTTTGTTTTATTGGTTTACGGTTGCTTAAGTATTTTGGGAAGAATTGGTTGATTGATTATTAGGTTCACTGGATGAATTGGGTTTTATTATCTACTATCAGTGAATTCCCATGAGGATTGAACGTCTTTACCGGAAACCATTTGCCATGCTGATTGAACTCCTGACAGTAAACGTTTGTCTCCTTTTAGGAGTAGCTATTCAATACAGAGAAGAAGCAACTCAGGTCAACTTAGGTCTGTACTACAGTTGTGAAGTTGTAATCCTTGTCATCATACAGGAACATTCAGAATTACTTTTTTTTAGCTCCAGACCACAGCAGACAACTGTGACCACTTGCTCCCCTTTACTCGAATACTAGCAACAACATCTTGAGGTTGTAAAAAAAAGAATTATAATCTAAACAAAAGTACTAGAAGCACCTGATTTGACCACAGACACAGATGCACATAACGATAGTATAGAATCAGCATTTTTGGTCAACACCAGTGCTGTCGTCTGTCGTCCACATAGCTCACATAGAAGACTGGCCCTGCTCAGAATGTACTCCCGCGCGACAATACTGAACTTGTCACCAATGAAGAGAGAGACCAAGTCTCATCGCTGGCAACTAAGGGCTAAACAAGATGCCATTTGTTACTCAATCAACATTTTTCCACAGCGGATGGAAAGACTGCCAGCGTACTACACTCAGCTTGTTGTCTGAAGAGATAGAGGTTGTCCTTGGATTAATAGCCTTCTCTCTACTGTACATGCAGCAGGAGACATGCCTATTAGATTGTTAGGGGACCTCTAATTAGATTCCTGCCAAGTAATGTATCTTCTGTCACTAATGCGCGGCACGACAATGACAGGACTGTGCATGAAGACAAGACACACTGCAGTTCACTAGGCACAGAATAAGATATCTGCCCGGAGAATCGGCGATGTAGACATTTGTAAATGACTTTGACACTCTTGAAAATGGAAGAGTTTGTGTTTATTCTATTCCACTTGTTAGAACTGATTGTGACGTCCCTTCTGTCATTCAGTGGATTGTCATGATCAGAGTCATATATTTAAAGAGTTAGGCCGACTTTTAGAATTGGGAATTTTGTTCGAATTCTAGACAAATCAGTTACGTAGCATTGTTTGAATATTACCCATGTAATGTTAATGGGGAGCTAACATGGCTGCCATAGAATGTTGAAGTGTCATGTAAATGCATCATCATTTATACAACGGGTGGGTCTAATCCTAGATGCTTCGTGGTTAAAATTGCATTCCAGACGGTTTCTATTCCACAAGTTACCAGTGGCCAAAGCAATGACGTTGAAATGCCTATTTACTCTGTTCCATCTCACTGCGCAATCCACTGTCTCATCAGCCCAGCCAGGCAATTTATAAACTTGATCTCCTCTATAAAAAAACATCTCGACATTATCTTCCATTTCTTTTAGATTAGCATTTGGATTTCAACAGCGGAGATTTGTATAAACTTTGTATAAACAGCGACATTGGTTGAATATTGACATTTCGATCTCCAGCTGTGCCATAGTAATGCACTTGTCGGGACAAGCAGACAGTTTATCTCAGCCAGTCGAAATCATGAATCAGTTAGCCCGATTTTTATGGATATATACAATGAAATTTCAATAGAAAACTAAATGGAGCTAGTTTGCAGTCTTTCCAGCTTCAGTTTGAAGTGATTGTGCTAGCTGTGTTGTTGGCTAGCTCCTCTGAACAACAGTGTCCTAATGAGAGAGCACATTTTCTATACCAGGCAAAATCGCGCATCATTAGCTCATTGTTATGAATGTACACCAATAAATGTCACTAAAAAACATTTTAAACAAATGCAAATGCAGTTACTTTGCTGTTTGACGTGACTGTAAGTTAGCCGTAGTTGGCTAGCTTGCTTGCAAGCAAGGGATAACAACGTTGCCAGCCAGTATGGCAATGGAATATTTAGAACGAACGACTAGGTCGCGTCCATACACACAGAACAGAAAGACTTTAACAACTGGGTCGCGTCCATACACACAGAACAGAAAGACTTTAACGACTGGGTCGCGTCCATACACACAGAACAGAAAGACTTAACGACTGGGTCGCGTCCATACACACAGAACAGAAAGACTTTAACGACTGGGTCGCGTCCATACACACAGAACAGAAAGACTTAACGACTGGGTCGCGTCCATACACACAGAACAGAAAGACTTTAACGACTGGGTCGCGTCCATACACACAGAACAGAAAGACTTAACGACTGGGTCGCGTCCATACACACAGAACAGAAAGACTTTAACGACTGGGTCGCGTCCATACACACAGAACAGAAAGACTTAACGACTGGGTCGCGTCCATACACACAGAACAGAAAGACTTTAACGACTGGGTCGCGTCTCTGGCCACCGAACCGATAGAACGAACGACCAGCCGGCCTGGGTAGCAACCTTAGATTCGTGTCGGGACTATATTGTCGCGTCTGCTCCCGCACCCACACACCCTATTGGTTTGGATATCACTTATAATTATTTTCTCCTATGTCAAAATGACCCAAAGTCATGTTTGTCTGTGCACTCGACCCATGCCATTATTCTGTCCCACTGTACAAGATACGTAGTTGAACGCTGTCCATATCATTCCACTAGCATATACATCATCAAGCAGTATGCCTAACAGACATTGGCACTGTAGATGTACTGTAGGCCTGAGGCAGACATATTTTGTACTCCCAATGCAGTCGGCTTATGATTGAATCAGAGCATACATTTGTTGTTGTTCGTTTGTTTTTCTAATGGCTGGTGGGGAGAATATCCATGAGAGCTTTGATTCCTATTAGGACGGCAGCTGTGCCCACTTCATAACTTTGTTTTCGCTGCTTAAGCCACTAAAACGAGGAATGTCTCACAGGCAGAGAAGGGAGCGACAACTTTACTGATCTGATCCATGGATCACTCTGGGACTGACTCTTACTGTCTGTCTTCTCCTTTTTTTCTTTTTTTTCTGTCTGTCTCCTACTCTGATGTATAACATACCGCATTATTTCACACGACATAGCCGTGATGGCACTGATAAAGAAAGTGCATCATGTTTATGAAATGTTCTGTCGGTTATGATAAATGAGAGTTAAATGGGATGCGCAGTACGTCAAAGTCAACAAGACAACACGAATAATGTATGGACAGATTCAGGCTTCCCATTAAATGACCTTTTATGATGAAGAGGGTCATAAAAAGTTGGGCTGAAATCATTTTCAAGACGAAACTTGGTAAAAAAGCATTCACTTTCTAACAACATCACGTCAGACCGTGCAAAAGTGACTAAGCATGCTTTCAAATATCAAATTAAGCTAATTGATGTTTTTAACATTTAAAAGTACTCTACAAACTCCACATAATATCCATACTCAAATCTACTTTAAATTGTGACAAAGTTGCGCTGATTTACCTCGGTATGTACTTTCTCCTTGAAGTCAGACAGTGAAGCCCTGCAGTAGCACAGTGTCTTTGATGACGCCTCTGTATGTCACAGATCTCACTGCCAGGTAGCTACTGTTCACTATTCTAGATAGCCAGCTATTGTTTAACTCAGTTTCACTCTTACCCAAGTTCTTGTTTCACTTCAGACTAATCTGGATTATGAAACACTGGGTTATTATTTCGCTTGGACAGGTTTTTTCAATTCTGGACATAACTTTACAACTGTTGGGATTCATTTCTACTATGAATCCCAACCTTTAGTGTTATAAAGCATGAAGTATTGTGAAGTAATACTACTACCAGTAATGCTACGCAGTAATGCTCTTTCTGTGGTGTAAATACAGAAATGGATACAGACCTATGTGGAACACGGCAGATGTGTTCTCAGACATGGTTCCTGTGGATATGCTGAGCCAGCTAACCAGTTGATGGTTGTGACCACACATCTGAGATTGTATAGAGGGAGGAGAGATAATTCCACACTGAGTAGAATGGCCCTTTTTTGGAATGTCAGCCTTGAAGATCATGCTCTTTGGAACCGTGTGTGTATGTGCATGTGTAAGTAGTAAGTGAGTGTTATATAGGTCACACAGAAAATGCCATTACAATAACCCCCCATACGTAGACACCCCATCAGCCAAACAAAGCACTTTCACTTGTATCCAAGCACAAGATCTGCTAGTACCTCAATATACATGCAGTATCCTGGGTGAACCTGCAGAGACCCCCCCTCCCCCTTTTTCCTCCCTCTCTCTTTCCTTATTTATGCCCCTCTTTCTCCTTCCCTATTTATCCCCCTCTTTCGCTCTCTCCTTTGCCTGCTGATGTCACCTACCGGCAGTATCTGGATCTCAGTCAGAGTGATAACTTTGACCACACAGGATTGACTCATGGCTCCGAGAGTGACGGCCTCCCCCTACAGAGACGACTCAAGGCAACAGAAGAAGAAGCGCTACCGCACTGCCTGTCTGTCAGGATCCCAGAAAGAGAAAAAGGAGAAGAAGAGAGGAGCTGCCATGTGCGCTTCCTGAGCTTTGCTGAAACTAACGTATGTCGTTCCAGGAAAGGAAGGTATGACACATCGGCTTTTTGGAGAGCGGGTCCGCTTCCTTTAAGTGTGTGTGGGCGTGCGTGAGCCGAGCACTCATCGCAAACCCTAACATTGGGTTAGGAAAAGGCCTGACTGTGGCAGAAATACAGATGGCAGTTGGTCTGAAGCAGACAGGGGGGGATAGGTCTGTGTTCCTGCCTCCGACTTGCCACACTTTCCTGCCTGAAACCCTTTCAGCTCTGATTAGCACATTCCTCCCAGGTTATCTCACTGACACTCACTTCCCCAGGAATCCCTTTACTACACACACACACACAAACACACACAGGTCTCACTGGGCATTCAGAAGGCGTTGTGCTTACCAGAACCTCTCTGTACCAGAAGTACTGAGGACAGCAAAGTGGAAGCTTGTGTGACTCAACCTCTTGACCCTGTAGCATTAGATAATGTCAAAACAATCAGCGAAAATGTCCAAGCCAACAAACACCTAGTCTGGGAAATGGATTCTTCCATTAGGGAACCATATTTCAGGAGTGAGACTGATAGTATTTCTTTGAAACGCTTCCTCTGCCAAATATTCTGCAAAAACATTTTGTTGTGTCTGTTTGTCACTATTGCTTAATTCTCCCTACTTCAGTCGATGTCAGCTGTATCAATATTTGTGATGATTGAACACCCTAATTCCTTTATGAACAGTTAAGTAAGCGTATCAGAGCTGAATTTATGTACAGTGAACGCAATAAGGGTTCAAATTACATTACAATGAAGCAGATAGCAAGCACATGGTCTTTGGAGTGCATGCTTAAAACTTAACACTTAAATGCTCAATTAAGGCCATGTCTCGCAGTGTCGTAAAGAAGCATGTTGTTGTGAATTCGTTTTCTGGTGGGAGGCTTGTTTGTGACGTAATAAACACACATGTCTCCGGGCCTGAACGGTTCATGATTTTATTATTGTGGGAAATCCTTAAGCTGATACCGTTAGGCTACTGGCCTTAGTGGAGTCATTGTGTTAACTGACCGTTTTAATTATCTGAGTAAATGAGCAGTCGAATTGAAGTGACACTTTAGCCAATGTTTTAGTATCATTTTGTTCTGCGTTTAGTGGACACATTTAGTGGACAGGAAGTTCTCAACTGGGAAGGAAGTTGGAGTTCTCAGACAAGTGCTTGTTCAGCTCCCTCTCTGTGTGTGTGTGTGTGTGTGTGTGTGTGTGTGTGTGTGTGTGTGTGTGTGTGTGTGCGTGTGCGTGTGCGCGTGTGTGTGTGTGTGAGCGTACCTTTGTATGACCCCTTATGCCTCCGTCTATTTTCGCCACTGCTGAAATTCCTGGCTGGCCACTTTCCATTCATCTTGGAGCCCATCCAGAATGCTCACCTTTGTTAGTCCCACACACCACAGCAGATATATTTAAAACATGAGCAAGGTACTTTCTGTAAGAGTTGGCCTGCTTCTGAGACAAGACTTCAAAGTCCTGCTCCCACATCTAAGGGCTGTTTTATCCTGCTAGAAAAGGAATGCATAATAGCCGCTGCACCTCCCTTTAATGATTCATATATAAATTAAATATTACAGCCATTTTAATGTCAGTGTTATATGTGTGCCTAACGGTTACATTCCGCTTGATGTTGGTATAGGGGTGGTATGTGCCTGTACTGGAAATGTTGACCTTGTATTCGTACGTTTCTTTACAATGCGCATGTACCGTAGCCTACGGTACATGGGGAATAGAGGGATGTCTACTGTGTAGATGGATATAATGTCGATTGGTTTTAATGAAGACTTGCCCGTCCGTACCAATCACAATATCTATTGTGCGACATACAAAATCCGACAGCATGCAGTAGATATTGTAAACTCTAATATGAGTGAATTAGGAACATCATTGCATTTCTCGAACGCGTGTAACATTTTAAGTGCGTGGATTTTTAATTCTAGATAAGCCTATAATTAGCTAATTAGCGGCAATATCATTTGTCCAACGCATATCTTTCAGTTTCTGTTTTAATCATCCGTAGCCTAAAGAGGTCATCGAACACTGACTGAATGACCCTTTGGCTAACTAACAGTACCATCCACACAGACTCACATGCACACATGCACACATACATATGCACCCCCCCCCCACACACACACACACTCATACACACCCACACTCACACGAATCGAGTCTTTTTTGAAGAAGAGGAGCAGCAACGTTACAAACTATTTCATACACTTTCTAATAGGTCCGTAGGGTGGAGAGGGGAGATGAACGAGACCGTTCTTCTTTAGTCATTTCGCAGGAGATGCAATTACGGCGAAATGGAGTAATGTGATTTTCGCTCCTTAAATCAATTAGCCCGGTCCTTCCCTGTCATGGATGACAAGAGGCTGTTCACAGGGACACCTGAGAGCTAAGGCATCTAAGGTCAACCTCCCCCCCCCCCCCCCCCCCCCCCCGCTTCCTTCTCTTTGCTCCTGTTTAAATGACTGAGATTAGAAGGTAGATTGGAAATTTGGAAGGTATGCCAATTTTCCTGTGAAGCTAGCAGCGCCAATGAGAGGCGTGCCTGTATGGATCTCCCTGTGATACGCTTGTCTTGAACTAGGGTAATGAGCTGCTATAGTAGGGGAGAGCCGGGCCGAAAATAACACTTGTATTTTTTTTCATAATTACTCAGAATATCGATAGAGCTCGAGACACCATATTTTATGACAACTTATATATGTCCTCTACCATTAGCAACTGTAATTTCATTTCTAGGGTAAATGAGTTTAAATGAAATAGACTGTCATGCCCTGATCTGTTTCACCTGTCCTTGTGATTGTCTCCACCCCCTCCAGGTGTCGCTTATTTTCCCTGGTGTATTTATCCCTGTGTTTCCTGTCTCTCTGTGCCTGTTCGTCTTGTATGTTCAAGTCAACCAGTGTGTTTTTCCTGTGCTCCTGCTTTTCTATTCTCTTTTACTAGTCCTCTTGGTTTTGACTTTGCCTGTTTTCTGGACTCCATTCCCGCCTGCCTGACCGTTCTGCCTGCCTTGACCTCAAGCCTGCCTGCCATTCTGTACCTCTGGAACTCTGAACTGGTTTTGACCTTTTGCCTGTCCACGACCATTCTCTTGCCTATCCCCTTTTGGATTGTTAATAAACATCTTGGACTCTAACCGTCTGCCTCCTGTGTCTGCATCTGGGTCTCGCCTTGTGCCCTTATTTAGACAGAGAATAGAACAACTGCACCGTTACTTTTGTACCTGTCGGTGGGGCGGGAGTAACACAGCCTTGGGACAGAATTAACTGCGGGTGAGAAGTGCAAATATCGGTCTTTTCTTCATGTTTCTGGTTTGTAATGCACGTTACTTTCAACAAAATGTTCTATCAGCCATCATTTCATGTTTGTGTCAATGTTGAATGATTAATGCTAAAGGTTCGTAATTTATGAAAATGAACCGTGCGTCAATATCGCAACGTTGCGCAACCACAATATTTTGCCTTCCAATATTAATCAGATTAAAATTGATCACCTAATAGCTACGTTAACCATCATTTCCTCGTCTCACGTTAACGGGAATGTAGATGTTTTTCACCATTTTCAATGACTTCATGCTTAGCCCTACCAATCAGGTGCGCTCCACCTTGTCATGCACGCTCCTGGTGTCTTGATAGAATAAAACATCTTTGTTCTCCTCACAGACAGACATAAAGGCACTGTACATGGGTTGAATGGGGTTTTCAGGTGTTTTTTTTATTCACTATGTTTTTGAAAAGGATGAGAGATGCTACTGAAAGGCTAAAGACATGCTGTTAAAATACTGCTGATTGTCTACAAATAGTTTGTTGAACACCTGTAGATGAACTACAGACAGACTTTGACATGTTACTGATAGTCCATCTGTAGATACTCTACAAACTATCCAAATAAAATGTTACTGATTTAGAGAAGCATGATCAACACCAACTACAGAATGCATCAATACAATTTGAGGGCTCAGAATGTCCCCTCAGTGTCCCTCTTGTCACAGAACATTTTACCTTTACAATTCAGTCATTTAGCAGGCGCTCTTATTCCGAGCGACTTGCAGGAGCAATTTGGGTTAAGTATCTTGCTCAGGGGAACATCGGCAGATGTTTCACCTAGTCGGCTCGGGGATTCGAACCAGCGCCCCTTCGGTTACTGGCCCAACGCTCTTACCCGCTAGGCTACCGTCAAATGGCTATAGATGTTCTTGTCATTGCTCAAGCACGAGCAGCTTTAACTTCAGGAGGTAATACTGTGACAAATCTGAATCATAAACCTCCCTGATGGTACTCACGAAACCCTCACCTCCCCCTGAATCACCAAATGGCCATCTCCCTTGCCACATGACTCCTCCATCCTCCCTGACCCTCAGACACAAAGCTGCCCAGCGCCACAGAGCAGTGGCTTATGGGTAAACTGCTGTGTCTGTGTCTACAGTTTTGAAGGGCATCTTTGTCCCTAACCCTGGTTGACCACTGGTCTGGGACTAAATGGATCCTCTTTATTGTTATCCTCTGGGTGATGTTAAGAGAAGTGGCGTCGCAGGCTACTTTAATCTGTGTTTTGGCAGAGAGTGAAGGGGAGTACAAAGCGGTCACTTCTGTAACATTGAGGTCCTAAGATATGCACTCAGTAAAGAGATGTCAATACCGTAACTCGAGTAGAGCACAATTTCATGGAACAAATGTACCCAAGTTTTTTTCACTTCCAAGCAATATACCTGTACAACAGAGGAGGCCGGTGTGATGAGCTATAGGAAGATGGGTTCCTTGTAATGGCTGGACTGGATCAATGGAACGGTATCAAACTGATCAAACATATGCAAACCACATTAATGTCGTCCAATTAATTCCAATCCAGGTATTACACTGAGCCCATCCTCCTATGGCTCCTCCTACCAGCCTCCACTGCTGTATGATATATTGGACATTTTCTGAAGTAGATGTTCCGATAGCAAAGTAGTAGTCTGAAAAATATGCATGTCAAAAGCAGACTGAATACTATCATTGTAGCACTGTATACCTAACGCAATGATATGTTCACTGATGGCCTTTCCATTGACATAATCTATTTTCACAAATTGATTGAATTTGAAGGGGGAAAAAGTGAAACACTATGTCTTATTGTAACCACTACCATTTTATTGTCCTACTTGATTTAATATTTTTCCACGTTAAGAGTCATAAGCATTTTATGCTCTTTTTAAAAAAAATATATTTAACTAGGCAGGTCAGTTAAGAACAAAGTCTTATATACGATGACGGCCTACCAAGAGGCAAAAGGCCTCCTGTGGGGACAGCCCTGGGATAAAAAAAAACACATCACGACAAGAGAGACATCACGACAAGAGAGACACCAGAACACTACACAAAGAGAGACCTAAGACAACAACACAGCATGGCAGCAACACATGACAACACAGCATGGCAGCAACACAACATTGTTTAAATTGTTATGCTGATAGTCAGGCTGAACACAACCACTGTACATTTAATGCAATAGGTTTTAACCAACCCTTGTTGGTCTGTCTTATTTCAGGAACAATTAGGAAAACAACGAGCTTCCACTCGTTGGTAAGATATAGGTAAGAGAATGGAAAGCAATTGGTCCATTTTGCACCAAATGTCAGGGTAGATGAAATGAGAGGGAACTATTAGCTGGCCTGTCATGGCTGTCTGGTTCTGGGAAGCTCACGCTGCTTTCCTATTGTTTTGATTTATCATCTACTCTGTGACTGAGGGAGAAAAGCTGACAGCTCACAAAAAAATGGTTTCGTTTCGACCAGGGTGATATTTACTGCGTGTTGTGAATAATCTTTTATTGATTCCTCCTATATCAGAGTTACTAAAAGCAGCCCTGCCGTACTGGTCGCATCCCTGCCGTACCTCCTCCCCCAACTGACCTTTTGGATCTCCCTGGAGTAAAATCCTCCTCCAAACTTTTGAATGTGCACAATAAGTATATATCTGGGCTAAATCTGCCATTCACCTTTCAAAACCTTTCACTCGATATATTCATTACCCCCCCTAATCTGATTGTGGGAAATTAAATAATGCAATAGCTGTTTAATGAGAACTAAGCAGAACATTTGATCAACTTTGACCTTACAGGAACAAATAATATGTGGTTTGTGTGTGGCGGACAAAGGCGCGTTTGTCCTGAGCGTCTTTGGTCCCCTGTCGTCGCACAGTTGGATGTTTAGAGGGGGAGAGGGAGACAGAGTGCACGTGCGCACAGGAGGGGGATCTGTGCTACCCAGAGGCACCCAGGCTGAGGTTAGAACCGTGAGCCAGTGAAGGCGTGAAGGATAGGGGGGAGGAGGTAGAGCAGATGGGCACCCTGTCCCCTGTCCTGTTACGAGGTGGTTACTGTGTTGTAGAAGCAAGGGGGAAACCCACATACAGTGTAAAGCAATTAGGATTTAAGAAAAGTTGCCAGATCGTAAATTAAAATCGTTGTGGTTATGCTCACAAGACACTGTTTGGATGCACTCAGATACTGTGAAAATGTTGTACGTACAAAAAGCCCATAAGTCATCTTAACAACTCCACATTCCCGACACACACAACAGCACACAAATCTCAACGCTCGCATTGCATAGCCCAGCTAAATGTTGTTTACACATAATCATATGTTACAGTCACTTTTATTACCCTTGTTAATTCTGATACATGCCATGTGTCATTTTGACAAATACTGTGACAAATGTTTTTTTTAGCCTGTCTTACCCAAGGGAATAATGACTGGATATACATTTTGCAAAACATCACAATCCTATTGCCCCGGGGATTTGTTGTTATGTGTCACACTCTTAGTAACCCATTTGCCTTCAGAAAGTATTCACACCCCTTGACTTTTTCCACATTTTGTTGTGTTACTGTCACGGTTGTTGTAAGAAACGGACCAAGGCGCAGCGCGTGTTGCGTTCCACATATTTAATTACAGTGAAACTTCTTCAACAAAACAATAAACAAGCAACAAAATGTGACTACGTGGTGCAACAAGCACAAAACCAAACAATATCCCACAAATACAAGTGGGAGAAATGGCTACCTAAATATGATCCCCAATTAGAGGCAATGTTAACCGGCTGCCTCTAATTGGGAACCATACAAAACACCAACATAGAAATATTGAACTAGAACACCCCCTAGTCACACCCTGACCTACTACACCATAGAGAACCAAGGGCTCTCTATGGTCAGGGCGTGACAGTTACAGCCTGAATTGAATAAATGTCGATTTTTTTGTCACTGGCCTTCACACAATACCCTATAATGTCAAATTGGAATTAGGTTTTTACACATTTTTACCAATTAATAAAATATTAAAATTTGAAATGTCTTGAGTCGATTGAGTTGGTATGGAAAGCCTAAATAAATAAATATTTAGGCCTAAATAAATAAGCCTAAAATTTGCTTCAAAAGTCACAGAATAAGTTGCAATAATAGTGTTTAACATGATTTTTGAATGACTACCTCATCTCTGTACCCCACACATAGAATTATCTGTAAGGTCCCTCAGAAGAGCAGTGAATGTCAAACACAGATTCAACCACAAAGACCAGGGAGGTTTTACAATGCCTCACAAAGAAGGGCACCTATTGGTAGATGGGCAAAAAAAAAAGCAGACATTGAACATTCCTTTGAACATGGTGAAGTTATTAATTACACTTTGGATGGTGTATCAATACACCCAGTCAATACAAAGATACAGGCGTCCTTCCTAACTCAGTTGCCGGAGAGGAAGGAAACAGCTCAGGGATTTCACCATGAGGCCAATGGTGACTTTAAAACAGTTACAGAGTTTAATGGCTGTGGTGGGAGAGAACTGAGGATGGATCAACAACATTGTAGTTACTCTACAATATTAACTTAATTGACAGAGTGCAGAATATAAATATTCCAAAACATGCATCCTGTTTGCAACAAGGCACTAAAGTAATACTGCAAAAATGTGGCAAACCAATTAACCTTTTAACCTAAATACAAAGTCTTATGTTTGGGGCAAATCCAACAGAACACATTACTGAATACCACTCTACATATTTTCAAGCATAGTGGTGGCTGCATTATATTATGGGTATGCTTGTATTCGTTAAAGACTGTGGAGTTTTTCAGGATAAAAAATATATGGAATGGATCTAAGCACAGGCAAAATCCTACAAAGTATTGACTCAGGCATGTGAATACGTATGTAAATGAGATATGTCTAAAACATGTTTTTACTTTATCATTATGAGGTATTGTGTGTAGATGGGTGAGATAATAAATATTTTTAATCCAGTTTGAATTCAGGCTGGAACACAACAAAATGTGGAATAAGTCAAGAAGTATGAATACTTTCTGAAGGCACTGTAATTGACCTCTGTATTTTGTTTGTTTTACTGGCTTTAATTGTACTCTACTATCTATTAAAGTTCTATAAATACTTACAACTTGGCATGCATTCTTTCCACTGACAACAGACAGGGGGATGTAATGAACCATAAACTATCCCCAAAGTACTCTACTATAGATCATAACGGTACTGTTATAACTTAATCAAATAGATTGTAATATTCAATCATTTCTTTATAGATTAATACATTAATTGTCCAGGCCAGTCTGCTTTAAATTGGATCAATGGCCCCCCTTTTTTCTTAATTGATTAATCATCTCAGCCTGAGTTTAATTTGATATTGAAGAAGACGAGGCCCCCAGAGCGAAGAGTACAAAGTACACCACTGTGCCAGCCTCCCTTGGCCGGCCTGTCAAAGAGGGGCCTTGTCTCCCCCTGTCCTGTCGTGGGTCTCCGTCCCCTGTCCCAGTCCTATCTCTTTAGGACCTGATCCAGGATCGAGCGCCAAGATAGTCACGGAGGAAATATACAATGATTTGTTAGACATCAGATAAGTTCCGTTTCTCATCTCGGCGAATCAGCTGTATTCTTAGCCTGTCTGCGTGTAGAGGAGAAGCCACTTTTCTTTTTAAGTTCTCCTCGCTTCTAAAACCCTCTCATGACCAACTGATCTACTTTGATTTGTATGCATACAGTAGCAGGTGTAGGCTAGCACAATCTATACCAGCACAATATACTGGTGTCCCGCGGATCAGTTTCGTAAAAACGAATGTAAAAACTGTTGGGGGTCTCAATTTACGGTTGAGAGTTAGAATAGTAGAATACACAGGGTGCAATTTCTAAATGTGGTTGTGCATCGACAGTTTTTCTGTTTCACTAACAGTCGCTCATTTAGCCCACGTCAGCTAAATTAGTTTAGATTGGTAAATTAGTCTAGCGTCCAGCGATCTAAATTTGGTCGAATTAGCAAACATTTCTCTCCACCCAATTGCTGCAAAACTGCAAAATCTTCTCTCTGCCCCATGGCAAAATGTGTAGAATTGCAAGTATTTAACTCTAAAACTTCTTATTTTTTCCTCCATGGATGGGGGTATGCAGAGTTCCGATTTTTTTGGTGGCCCCCACCCCCATCAACGTTGCCCATCCCTGATCTATACCATAGCTATTGCACGATAACAAGAACAATCACAGGGATTCCAATCTGCAAAAACAATAAATTATCGGAGGTTCTCTTTAATCTTAATCTCACAATAGGATAACAGCTGAGATGTTTTTGACTTCGCTCAAGCCCACTGAACCCTGAGTACTAACTGCCCTGACAGTTCAAATGGTGTTCCATGTGATGTCAGAGTGGGTCAGCTCAGCAGTAAGCCTCTAAACCCTTTAAAGGTGTAACATAGCAATCCTTAAGGAGGTCCAACAGTTGTTTCAGCCTGGTCTTTTTAATGTTACAAGGGACGGCTAATAATCCCAGCGTTAACTCTAGCACTACCAGAGCACAGAACATTCCTGAGATGTTTCTCACCACCTCTTCACTCCCCCTTTTCCTCTCACTTCTCCCCATCACCTCTCTCCCCCCCCACCTCTCTCCCTCCATCTCTCTCCCCTTTCTTTCGGGCTGAGCGTTACTATGATCTGATGTGCAGCGGAGAGAGACGGAAAGAGAGAGAAAGAGAGCGAGCACCTGTGTGAGGCTAATATGACATGGCACCAGTCTTTTCATCACAGCGGGGTGCCCTCCAGACCAAAAGACTGACTTTAGACTTATTAGGATATTAATTGCTTGACATGGCACACCCAGGCAATGGTACTATGGAAACCTTTTAACAGCAAATAAAGCACAGATTCCAAAAAAGAAAGAAACGTGAGTTGTAAGAGATTAGATTCAAACAATAACAAGTGCCGAGGTAATTTTTATTTTTTTACAACAACCTATCACGTGTCTTCTGCTTGAAAACTCGGGTTAAGGCAATTGAGTTAAACTCTCCTACACTCTTCTCTCCGCCGCGGTATGTAGCGTGCGTTGGGCTAATTACACGTAATCTGATGTTTCGGTTCCTTCTGAATTGTGTCCTTTGACACGGAATGCCATCTGCAAACACAGTCAGAGACACCTGATAGTAGGGATAGGTGAATGGGGCTCAGTGTTTTCCCTGTGTGGAATGTACTACCGTACACACGCTCTTTCAGCGCCACGGTTAGCACCAGAATAGTAACACCAGTATAGGTTGTGTATTGTGACTAACCCTCACTGGTGGTACTGCAAGATACACACCTCTGTCTGTCATCAGGCAACACAGAGTATGTGAACCTGATGTTGTCCTCAGTTTGAGTTGATAACAGGCCTACTTTACATTTTTAAATTTGAGTCATTTAGCAGACGCTCTTATCCAGAGCGACTTACAGGAGCAATTAGGGTTAAGTGCCTTGCTCAAGGGCACGTCGACAGATTTTTCACCTAGTCGGCTCGGGGATTGGAACCAGCGACCTTTCGGTTACTGGCCCAACGCTCTTAACCAATAGGCTATCTGCCACACCAATCTATGATTCTCTTTGCATGATATGTCTCTCAAAATATTTTCTTTGTTGTTTTTGTTGTTTTCTGTAAAAGGTGACCTCGGTGTAAAGACGAAAGCTCAGAAAACCTTCTAAATACTCAGGTTGTAGCCTTTACTATAGCTTTCCCCTTTAAAGAAAATACAGTTCTCGAAATGCCACAACTCTCTCCCTCTTCTACTTGTTCTATGACCATGTGTGTATTACATGGTCGTTAGACTACTAGTTTAATCATAATATTACAGTAATCATGTAGCCATAACAATGCTGACGTCACCAGACTTTCCCGTGCACATGCTGTCGATCTCGTAGCCTGTTATCCTAACTCAACGATGCGTCTCACCCTACAGGATAACTACACTGCAGGAGAAAATGAGCGGTCATGATAAGAGCATGCCAGAGATGATTATCTATAGACCAAGTGGTTGGGCCTTGGCCAAGGGATATGTATCTTATCATCAGAGTTCCTTAAACTTTGATGATCCTTTCCTGGCCTTGTGTACAATACAGTTGCTTAATCTGAAAGTGAATTCAATTGTTACAGCTTTGCATACACGTGGTCTATTCATGTACTCTATTGAAAATGTTATTTGTGAATTGGTAAAATGCCCGTAGTTCTCAAAGAGTGATGCCATATTATATTATTAGTACCATTTGATAATTATTGTTATTTATTCTACATTATTTCTAATCTAACTTTGGAATGAGTGACGAAAACAAAACACAGCTAGAAACAGCATTTCCGTTTGACTTACCTGTCCACACCAATTATATTCCAGCATAATGGCAATCGCTTGGTAGTAGCAGTGTTTGTTCCGTTTTAAACTGTTCTTAAAATATGGTGGCCACTCTGACTCTTCGGTTCTGTATCTGTACAACTCCTTGCTTTTCCCTGGGCGTTGTTGGCTAATAATGTCGTCAGGTCTCGGGGGGGGGGGGGGGATAGCTAGCTTAGCACTCACCCATCAACATGGCACAGCCCAGCTCAGCACAGCTTAACCACTACCACTGTTGAAAGTTTTGCACTCCCAGAGCTTACGACCTGTTGATAATGAACCTGAACCCATTATTTTGAGTCAATGAATTGAAAGAAATAGGGCAAAGAACGAAAGCCACCGGGCCAATTACCGGCCCGCTTTGATGTATTACGCCGCCCGTGCTCCTCACCCAAACCGCTCCACGTCTTTTGTCTTTATCCCCTCTGTTATTCATTAATTATTCTGACTGGGGTCAAGGGTCACATGGCTAATTGTGCAGACCATCTTACTTTGAGGATGGTGGGGATTCTGCCTACTAACACTGACACTCTCCCTCCCTGTGCCTAGCCACCTTGCATTATGCCAATTAATCCAATTCTTAATTTTTTTTAAAATCTTTTCCTTTTTCTCCTGGCCCCCCCTTTGTTTCATTTGGGTTCTCGTTCTTAATCTTTAGGGTTCGTAGGTTCCACAACAACAATACCCCTCTCCCCCCTCACTTATCTGGGGGTCATTGTGGTTGGTGATGTTAACGGGGGAATTGACAATTTAGACCAGGGGTGTGCAAAAGTTTTAGCACGGGCCTGATTTTTGTTGTTGTTGTCCAAAGCAATTTGCAGACCAGAAAAAGGGCAGTATATAGTATATTTATCATTTCTACGTACTTTCTATCTAGTGTGGCCCGCTTGCCGTAGTTTTCCCACCCCTGGTTTAAACCCTCTCTAATTCAGAGGACAGACCAGGGGGCAGACATACCATTTGAACTTTAAATGTCTCTGACAGGAGGGATAAACTCTCTGTGTGTAATCATTCATGACCATTTTAGCATTTAAAGACTTTTATCCAAAGTGATGTAGTTTGTTACGTAACAAATTCAAACCCACAACTCCTGCTTCAACCAGCCATTCAAGACACTCTCTGTCCCTAACCTTGATTCCCACAAGTCAAACCCAGCTAAAACTACATGGCTCTCCACAGTGGACTTTGCTTGCTCTTTCCTTTTCATTTCCCACAGCTGAATGAAGGGTTAACCGCCCTGAGCTCTGTCACAGTTTGAGCCAGTTAACAGCCTGTTGGAAAGGCCACACTTGATTTATGGTATAGATAGATAGTATAGATAAAGTATAGTCAATCACATTGTTGTCTGTCTGTCTATCCTACCAAGTAAGATACTAAACCCCACAATACGTGGGTTGTGCACTTCAGAAAAGAATGGACTCCTCTAACTCCTCTGTTGCCAGATATAAATCAGACTGGAACCAAGCTAGAATGGAATAGGCCTATCCCTATTGGACTGCAAACACTGAGAGACATTCTTCTTACTCCCTTTCATTTTAATTGAATTAAACCCTTATTTATACAGGATAGTCTCATTGAGATAACATCTCTTTTGCTAGAGAGACCACCTCCAACAGAAGCACTGATTTGACATTGTACTGTAACTGATAATATTGGGATCCAATGCTATGGGCTCCCCTCTTACTGCTGCAGGTCAAGTCATACACCCTCAACATCACAGAGGATTCCATGTAAATAGAAGAAACAAAGGACATATTATCCTAGTCGTGAAGGCCATGGCGGAGGAGAGGGGCCGTCATCTGTTAAGCCACCCGTGTCAATGTGATTAGGTCGGAAAAGACGGCAACTCAGTATTTTATTGTCTGTTGGGGCCACTTTATCTCTCCCTCCATCTGAAAGCGTGAATACGGAGATGTCATGTCCTTATCTGGAGATGATGGGTGAGGGAAGTAAAGTTTTCATGGGCGATTCTATAGCTAGATCATGTACTTTTATTTATATGTATAAAATATACAGGAGTCCACAGTGCAGCACCCACCAATGGAATTAGTGTGAGGATTTGAATTAGCTCGGTAATTGCTGTTGTTTTTTTGCCTGTAAGCTCTTTAAACACTTAGGGGATTTAAGGGATTGTTCTAAGTAGACTGTAGAAAAGGAGAGTTGTGAATTTTATGGTTCTATGTTGGGCCAGTCTTCCGTGCTTAGTGAAAGGTCACATTCTTTTAAACCTGTTATATTATTTCAGGATGTCGTTAAACCAGTTTGCCTTTTTATTGAGGGATTTTAAAATTGAAGTTAGTTGCGTATAATTTAAATATGCTTATATAAGATATTGCATATCTCATACTTCATCATTAATTGTATTTTAGGTTTTTATTTTCAAGTTTTTTTGCATCTCCAAAACCAGATTAAGATTTGTATTTATTTTCGACTTCATTGGACTTTAAGAAGATGTGTTCTTTCTATGTCAGCTAGTCCTCTAAATGCTCCCTTAGTTGTCTAGTGACGGAAATCCCAGACCTAGGGAAAGGGGATACCTAGTCAGTTGCGCAACTGAACGCATTAGACCGAAATGTGTCTTCTGTATTTATCCCAACCCCTCTGAATCAGAGAGGTGTACGGGGCTGCCTTAATCGGCATCCACGTCATCGGCGCCCGGGAAGCAGTTATCGTGGGGGTTAACTGCCTTGCCCAAGGGCAGTACGGCAGATTTTTCCAACTTACCAGGAATCAGCAACCTTTCTGTTACTGGCCAGGCAACCTGCCACCCTGGCAACAGCCCGTCTGCCTAGGGAGACTAATAGTTGTCTGTCATGAACAGACAGACGTGTCTCTAATCTCACCCCATGGAACTACTGTGTAGCACTGCTAGCCTGGTCTCCATGGCTGTCCTCTTCAAAGGGAGTCTGTGTAGCCCAGAACCCCTGGCTAAGACCAGTCTCAGACTGGTCCCTGTCCCCTCTCCAAAGGTTAGTTCCTGCGGCAGTGTCTGTCCTGACGCCACTGGTAATAGGTGTGTCCTGGTTTGGCCTAGTTAACTTGGTGGCCGGAGAGGGGAGATGGGGCTGAAGGGACGAGGGGGAGGGGGCAAAATTACACCAAATGATGACAGGACACAGTGGGTCTGTGTGAGGGAGTTGTTTCTTCTCTCGCTTCTCATCCTCTTTAGATAGGAGCAGGTCAGAGGTGACTAGGGAGGAGAAGATAAGATCACGCTAGGGTCTTTCATGAGGCCACTGATGCATTTGACCTGGTGGTGTTAACAAATCGAGATCAACTCTGCTTCTGTCATGAACGATTAGGAAAAATGTGTCTGCTTTGCCGTTTAGAACGTAGGGAAATTATGAAACGTTAAGGGCTTTGCTCAAGCAAGTCCTATTTCTCTAAAGTATGATCAGCATGAAATGGGCTCCAGGTTCATATTGTCCATGTGTACATGAACATGACACAAATAATAGAGCATTTGTCCCTTGTGTGGTCCCTTTGATGAGCACAGGATCAATCCAATAATCAGACAGGAACGTCACCATCCACCAACGGCCCCCACCTCAAACCCCTCACTAGTACCATAACCCCTTCAAACCCACCACCACACCCTCCCACCACTGAGTCCTGATCTCCCTCTCAGCACCTCTAGCCTCCAGAGACCCCGGCCTCACCCCTCTCTCATTATAAAACAGATCCCAAATCAGCAGGGGGGCAGATCTCCTCTGGCCTTACTAGCCACTGCTCACCGCTCACTGCTCCAGCCACACACTACTGGACTAACTGGTTGCTTATTCTATTTCATGCATTGTACCATTGTACCTTTTCTTTTGAATCCTATTAGTGGCTGAACTTGGTTTAACTGAAAAAGACTGACGACTTCACTCAATTAGCCGTAATAGGATTAACCGCTGGTATGGGCCGGGAGGTTTAAATAGGAATGGAATTTTGGCAGACACCTGCTACATGCACTGCATTAATCTCATAACGTCTAGTATGTGGGGGCCACTTGTTAATGGGGGCCAGGGATGCCAGTGTTCCAGTGTGCAGTAGGCCCTGTGTGTATGTGGATGATGGGGCAGGGATCTGAGAGTTGGCAGAACACACTGAAGGCCGTCCCTGTCCCCAGCCCCAGCCTAGGCCGGTGAGGCTGCCAAGAACCCATCTGTGGGAGGGAGGAAGAGAGGGAGGGATAATACAATGACTTTATTAGGAGGAAGAGGTGAGGGTGGGGCTCAGGACTGGGACTCTCTCTCTGTGTGTGTGTGTGTGTGTGTGTGTGCCTGCGTGCGTGCGTGCGCGTGTGTCACTTAGTAGGCTACCTGTGTATGTTCGTCCACTCCAAAATAATTCCAGCATCCAAACAGTGCACTGTGCACCCATTTGATACATGGAAAGAGACATCTGTTACAAAACATCAAAAAGTGATTCGCCAAAATACGTTTTTTGGTAGAAAGAAAAGGCTGGACATATGGGACTGCCCCGGGATAACGTGTTGTTATTATTATTGTTAACCTTTATTTTGACAGGGAGTCAATGCCGAGACCAAGGTCTCGTATAGCACCACAATACACGTCACAATACAATAAACACATTAAACTACACGTAATTATACACGACAATATACAAAGATCAAAACACAATCCTAAAAAACAGACACATTCTTCAGTAAAAAGGTGACTATTTCCCGAGGGGGCGTAATACACAACGTTTAAATGCTGTTACGAATCACATCCGGAAATCTCCAAATGTCAAACAAGGCCTTTGCTTTAATGTATAGGGAGTATTAATACTGGAATGGATGTTTTACATGCGAATGGAAAAAGTGTATTTCCTTCTTTTATCAATCTGGGGAGGAAAGTACAGTATGAGATATACAGTACCAGTCAAAAGTTTGGACATCACCTACTCATTCCAGGGTTTTTCTTTATTTTACTATTTTCTACATTGTTGAATAATAGTGAAGACATCAAAACTATGAAATAACACATATGGAATCCTGTAGTAACCAAAAAAGTGTTTTTATATATATATATCTTCCGAACACCAGCTTCCATATACAACAAAGTACATTATGTATTTTTGGGTTTTCCCTTTATCCACTTAGAGGGATTGGATCAGAATCATGTGCCAGGGGAATCCACATCTACTCAACAGTGTTTCTCCATATGGTAGATGGACTGTTTCCCTGACACAGTATTCTGGCCAGAGACAAGAAACCTAAAAAAGCTGAGTAGCCTAGGTATAGTTCAAAGATGCTACAGTACTGTATAGTAATTGCAACTGGCCCTCAGGTCTCCCAGGCAGGCTCAGAGTGTGTGTAGGCCTACACTATAAAAGCTCTTCTGTTGAACCCCAGCTGCCCTGGTTGTGGGACTTTAATACCCTACCTCTGGCTCTTCCTTTGGATTCATCCCAGCAGAGATGGGGTCTGGACTGGAGTCTGTAGATACATAGATAGACGCCCTCATACTGACTGCAGGCCTAGTGGGCCACAGCACGACACCCCCAGGCACCGCACCAGCCCAGATGGGTGGTCTGGCCCAATCACTGCCTGCATCTCTGTGGCTTAGCATGTAAGGAGCCTAGCTATCCCCCCTAATTACACCTCCCCCCTTTCCTACACCCAGCCCCTCAGTGGGGTCCATATGCCTGTCAGCTTTGGGCCCCCCGCCAACCCCTCCACCTCCACCTGCCCTGAGACAGTCAACATCAGGCATAATCAGGCTCACAGCAGGGGCTGCTTGTACATACACACTGCTGGATTCCCATCCATCCCCCATGCCCCCAGCAACCTTAGGGGAGACCCTACTTCTGATAGGATCGACCTTCTTGGTTCTTGGTACACACAAATAAATACACAGGTGTATACACACACACTCTTTATCGCTCTTTCTCGTTCTCTCTCACACACACACACTCAGTGGCACACACATCGAGATGCAGGTAAGGCCCTAGCTCCCCTGAACCAGACACACTTTAACACATGAAAGGCCTCCTGCAGACCAGAGAAAACAGAATTGCTGCTTTGAAGTTTCCCTGACTTCTCCCCAACACCGGGTGAAAGTCTGATTCGTTTCTTGCTTTGGGTAACCTGTCTTGGCCAACTGTAACTGAGCTGGGAGTTATTCGACTTCATAGACAATAGCCCCAACATCCCCAAACTGGGAAATATAAACTCTCAGTTGCATAGCTAGAAGCCAGGGGAGGAGAGAGAGGAAAAAAACTCAAAAGAAACCGGATTTAGTGTTAGTACAACCAAAATAAACGCACACACACACACACATGTTAACCCTGAAAGCTATAATTCCAGTGACATGTCTTGGCTCAGTGGTCCATCAGCACTTTGTGAGGAGGACTTATTCTCAGGGAAAATACTGGCCAAATCCTGTGGAACAGAATTCCTGAGAAATGGACCCTTGAAACACAAAGAGACTTTTTGGGTGGTTCCTGGCTCAAATGTGCGGACATCGGCATGCCTTTTTAAACACATCATGAGATGAAGTATTGATGGCAGAGCAGAGACAGCCAGAACGCACGGACAGACACACACACACTCAGCCAAGTCTCACACAACACACTCATCCATTGCTTTCCTCTCAAAGTTTTGTTTGATATGGGGTGTCTAATCCAATCAAAATACAGATTCCACCACCACCACCGGGCCAGGGACAGTAACAACACATTCCTTGAACAGAGCTAGGGGCCTCACCTCGGTTGCTCTAGTTGCCTACCTAGCCATATTGAGCTCCAGAATGTGACAGGATCATGAACGATGAGCATCATTCACCTTGTTGATTTATGAATGAAAAGGATTTGTGTGCCTTCACTGATACAGCCATACTTTACAACAGTCGACCGGAACTGGTCGATCTCCGAGGCATTCCTATTCCATCGTCAAACATTCTGTATAAAAACCCAACGATAAATCATCAATGTTTTTTTTTTTTGTCTCCCGTTGTTGGCGGTAGGTGTACCCAATTCAGCTGCCCTGCGCGCCGGGTATGAGAAATGTTCCAATTTTGAACCATTTCATGTGTCTGAAGGTACAACCTCTGACTTCACTGCAGGCCAGGAGAGCAAATCAAGTGCACTAGGCCTACTGCTGGCCAATCGGATGGCTCAGATTACCGTGTCGGCAGTGACGTAACAGGCATAAAAAAAAGCTACAGCAAAGTTGATACTTTTATATGCCATAAAATGCATGTTCTTCCTACTTCCACTCAGACAACAACCAGCACTGTAATGAATGAGTAGCAAAGTGTATCGATAGGCTTGCGTTGTTATTATTAGTGGCTTGGGTCTTTTTTAATAGTGAAGAATATCACTTTCTCTGTTCATTGGAGTAACAACAGGTATTTGTGCATGAGGCAGGATTAATGCGGTGCAACTCAAATTTCGTCATCAGCCGGAAGACGGTGTCCCTTTTTGGTCAGTGTCAGCAGAGGAAAGGGAGAGCGGAGGAACGTTGAGAGGCGGACACTCACATGCTGACCAGACCTCTCGCTCGCATGTTGATTTTGTCCATGCACACCAGACGCGATCAGGACACACAGGTTGAAATATCAAAACCAACTCTGAACCAACTATATTAATTTGGGGACAGGTCGAAAAGCATTAAACATTTATGGCAATTTAGCTAGCTAGCTTGCTGTTGCTAACTAATTTGTCCTGGGATATAAACATTGGATTGTTACTTTACCTGAAATGCACAAGGTCCTCTACTCCAACAATTAATCCACAGATGAAAGGGTAACGTTAAACCGAGTTCGTTTCTAGTAATCTCGCAAACTTCAGGCTTCTTTGGACTTTATATGGTGGTTGGCAACCAACTTTAAGGTGCATTACCACTACCAACTGGACTGGAGTGTGGACCTCAGTTCATCTTTCAATCACCCACATGGGTATATGCTCCTAAAAACCAATGAGGAGATGGGAGAGGAGGGACTTGCAATGTGTGAAGCGTCACAAATAGAACCAAGTTCTATTTTAGCGCCTGGCTACACAGACGCTTGCGAGCAGTGGGGGTGCAATGATTGAATAACATATATGTGCAAATGTATTTTGCAGGGCACGCGACGCAAGTGGTGTGGTCAGCATGTCAGTCTGCTGCTCTCTCCCTCCACTGAGACTGACCATCAGATGCAGGGACCTTCAGCCCAGTAAAGTACAAATGACAAGCTAATTATTTAAATGTATGCGCACTCAGCTGTGCCTCACAAGTAATACAACAACTGATTGATCTATTACCGGTGTGATCATATAGCCAATGTCAAATTTTGAAATATAATTTCAAAAAATGTCCCGAACAACAATGCATTGGCAGGGCAATTAAAACAAAGCCAGTATACAGTGATAAGGTATTGGACCTATAGCTTACTGCACGAACTTCATTGCTACAGTACAGTTCTTAATTGGTTAATGTTGCATAGGCTTACGTTTTTTAAGTCATGTTAAAAAAAAAATGGAGTAGTAGATCCCGGCATGCATTTTGACTCAGAAAGTGATCTTGGCTCAGAAAGTGATCTTGACTCAGAAAGTGATCTTGACTCAGAAAAGGTTGGTGACCACTGCTTTACAATGTTCAGTAGATGTGTCAATCAAACACATAGGCTGCACATACAGTTGAAGTCGGAGGTTTACATACACCTTAGCCAAATACATTGAAACTCAGTTTTTCACAATTCCTGACATTTAATCCCAGTAAAAATTCCCCGTCTTAGGTCAGTTAGGATCACCACTTTATTTTAATAATGTGAAATGTCAGAATAATAGTAGAGAGAATGATTTATTTCAGCTTTTATTTCATTCATCACATTCCCAGTGGGTCAGAAGTTTCCATACACTCAATTAGTATTTGTTAGCATTGCCTTTAAATTGTTTAACTTGGGTCAAGCGTGTCGGGTAGCCTTCCACAAGCTTCCTACAATAAGTTGGGTGAATTTTGGCCCATTCCTCCTGACAGAGCTGGTGTAACTGAGTCAGGTTTGTAGCTCACACATGCTTTTTCAGTTCTGCCCACAAATTTTCTATAGGATTGAGATCAGGGCTTTGTGATGGCCACTCCAATACCTTGACTTTGTTGTCCTTAAGCCATTTTGCCACAACTTTGGAAGTTTGCTTGGAATCATTGTCCATTTGGAAGACCCATTTGCGACCAAGCTTTAACTTCCTGACTGATGTCTTGAGATGTTGCTTCAATATATCCACATACTTTTCCCTTCTCATGTTGCCATCTATTTTGTGAAGTGCACCAGTCCCTCCTGCAGCAAAGCACCCCCACAACATGATGCTGCCACCCCCGTGCTTCACGATTGGGATGGTGTTCTTCGGCTTGCAAGCCTGCCCCTTTTTCCTCCAAACATAACGATGGTCATTATGGCCAAACAGTTCTATTTTTGTTTCATCAGACCAGGGGACATTTCTTCAAAAAGTATGATCTTTGTTCCCATATGCAGTTGCAAACTGTAGTCTGTCTTTTTTTATGGTGGTTTTGGAGCAGTGGCTTCTTCCTTGCTGAGCGGCCTTTCAGCTTATGTTGTACTGGGATTGATTTGCACTTTTCGCACCAAAGTACGTTCATCTCTAGGAGACAGAACGCGCCTCCTTCTTGAGCAGTATGACGGCTGCATGGTCTCATGGTGTTTATACTTACGTACTATTGTTTGTACAGATGAACGTGGTAACTTCAGGCGTTTGGAAATTGCTCCCAAGGATGAACCAGACTTGTGGAGGTCTACAATTTTTTTTCTGAGGTCTTGGCTGATTTCTTTTGATTTTCCCAGGATGTCAAGCAAAGAGGCACTGAGTTTGAAGGTAGGCCTTGAAATACATCAACAGGTACCTCCAATTGACTCAAATTATGTCAATTAGCCTATCAGAGCTTCTAAAGCCATGACATAATTTTCTGGAATTTTCCAAGCTCTTTAAAGGCACAGTCAACTTAGTGTATGTAAACTTCTGACCCACTGGAATTGTGATACAATGAATTATTAGTGAAACAATCTGTCTGTAAACAATTGTTGGAAAAATGACTTGTGTCATGCACAAAGTAGATGTCCTAACCGACTTGCCAAAACTATAGTTTCTTAACAAGAAATTTGTGGAGTGGTTGAAAAACGAGTTTTAATGACTCCAACCTAAGTGCATGTTAACTTCTGACTTCAACTGTAAGTAAAGAGTTGTACATCCCCCCCATGTGAGAAATTGAACAAGAAGGTTGTCCATACCTTCCATGTGTTGTGTGGTTGATACCAGGCTGGAGGCTGCTGCTCTGTGTAGTACGCCCCCAGGTATGGGCATGGAGGGCGGGCAGGCCGGGTTGGACAGGCAGGATGAGGAGGGTAGAGGTAGGGCCGGTGCTGCTGGGGCCAGGTATGGGGGTGGGGAGGTGGTCCTGGTGGGCCCAAGTATTCCTGCTTCACCCCCTCAGGCTGTCCCCTTAGTTGACCCCTCACCAGCTGCACCACAGGCGGATCAGTCGGGGAATCGAACATGGCTCTCCACGAATGGTCTTGTCTGGGTCGAAGAGAAACAGGACAGACAAGGGCCTATACAGTCATTAAGCCACTCTGTAATGTTTGCCCCTGCCCACCTTGCTCACCAAATATCCATATGGGGCCATGGGGTCATGTTTGCTGGGTAATGTCCTTGTCTCTTCCCAAAGCTACTAAATCTTTTAGGAGATCATGAGAGTGTCACTGTAGTAATAAAGAGCATCATGTTCTGTATAAACCATCGAAATTACCGCGGCATACTGAATTCAGTTGATACATAAACTAAATCAAGCTGGGCAATTGAATTGGGAAAGCAAGTCTGCCAACAAACCAATGTTATCAGTAAATAACGAGAGCTAACTGCAAGTGACCTAAAGTGACATATTGGGGAGTATTCATCCAAATCATGCTTCAGTGCAGTGGGCCTGTCTGTAAACAGTGTAATAAATTTAAATGCCATGTTTTACTTTATGTTGTATAGTCCCACAGAGAGATTGTACGTCAACAAGTCAATATGGGGCCTTTCTCAGTAGTACACATGCGTCAAATAATTGGCCCTAACCATACATAACATACAAGTTGACAGCTTTCATTTTCCTGGTGGTTTTGTTTAGATATGGAGTCGGGCAACTTCTGCCTACATTGTTAATCACCTGTGGCACAAATGAGGACCCCTCAGCCAGATTCTGCTACCCTGGCCCATGCCTGTCTGAATGTCCGCGTGTCATCCCTATGTGTTCCCCATTAGAGCTCAGGCAATGGAGAGACGGCCCCACACACTCAGAGACAGCTTTGAGAAATAAACAGAGCAGAGACTAGAAGGGAAGGTGCCTCTAATAGGGAGGTAAGGAGAAGTGGCAGTGAGGTGGAAGGGAAGGAGAAGTGTGTGGGCCCTAAGCAATGGCCCTTCTCCTCTTCATCCCTTCTTTCACATGGAGATGTAATTGGCAAGGTTCTGGCTGACTCTCTCTCCCTCTCTCCCCTTCTTTTTCTCTCCCCCTCACTCTCCCTCTCTCCCTCCCTCTCTTTCCCTCTCCCCCTATCCCTATCCCTCTCTCTGTGCATAACGCAAACACCATTTAATTGCTCCTTCTTTTTCTGTTGCCAGCTATTGCAGAACACCGGGGTGCTAGATAATTGCCCATTCTATCTCAGATACTGGACACGTGTTGGAAAATAAAACATTTTTTAGTCCACCTATCGTCCATTCCACGGGTGATCCCTGTTTTAGCCTGCCCATTTTGAACAATTGGCCTTGTCTGCACTTGACTTGGGTCTGTGTCTGTGTTAGCCATTGTTTGCGTGTAGGTCCCTCTATTAGGGAGAGGACATTCTGCCATCTCTGACAAGGAGTCCATTTTGCCAGTGGAATTAATACTAATGGCCACTTGTGGGCAAGGTAATGTCACTAAACCAGGCTTTTGTTGCCAGTTGCACCCATTACACTACTTAGCCATATTTAGAGGTCAAATGGCCCTAAGTCATTTAGCAATGACTGTCTTTGTTTATCATTTACTAAACAGTTGACACCTATGTTAGGGGTGGATAGTGTGGAATTGAAAAATAAGGATGTGACCATATATGCCCACCAAAATGATTTGTATAAGCATTTATACTGAACAAAAATATAAACGCAATATGTAAAGTGTTGGTCCCATGTTTCATGAGCTAAAATTAAAGATCCCAGAAATGTTTCATATGCACAAAAAGCTTCTTTCTCTCAAATTTTGGGCACAAATTTGTTTACATCCCTGTTAGTGAGTATTTCTCCTTTGCCAAGATAATCCATCCACCTGACAGGTGTGGCATATCAAGAAGCTGATTAAACCGCATGATCATTACACAGGTGCAGCTTGTGCTGGGGACAATAAAAGACCACTCTAAAATTGGGCAGTTTTGTCACAAGATGTCTCAAGTTTTAAGGGAGCGTTCAATTGGCATGCTGATTGCAGGAATGTCCACCAGAACGTTTGCCAGAGAGTTGAATGTTCATTTCTCTACCATATGCTGGCTCCAACGTCATGTTAGAGAATTTGTAACCGCGCCATCCCAGGACCTCCACATCTGGCTCCTTTACCTGCGGGATCGTCTGAGACCAGCCAACCGGACAGCTGATGAAACCGAGGAGTATTTCTATCTGTGGGGGAAAATTGATTGGATGGGCCCCAGTGGGTGGGCCTATGCCCTCACTGGCCCACCCATGGCTGCGCCCCTGCCCGGTCATGTGAAATCCATAGATTAGGGCCAAATTTATTTATTTAAATTGATTGATTTCTTTACAAGGTAAAAGTCTGTTGTCCTGCCCCTGAACAAGGCAGTTAACCCGCTGTTCCTAGGCCGTCATTGAAAATAAGAATTTGTTCTTAACTGACTTGCCTAGTTAAATAAAGGTAAAAATAATAAAAATGTTAAAAAATATTGAACTGTAACTCAGTAAAATCTTTGAAATTATTTTATGTTGCGTTTTATATTTTTGTTCTGTATATTTCAATGAGATGGACCTCATACTACATGCAAATTCCATATAGAATAAATTCAGCAAATTATATTCACAGTCTGCCGTAAAATCAAGGTTGAATATGATTGAGTCACAAGATGATGAAACATGACATGTTAGGAAGCTTAAAAGCTTTGAATCCCCTTGTATTGTGTCCTCTCTTGCAACTTATTGATCACGGCATGGTATGATCACTTAATTCTCCATCAATGGGTCAATCAGATCCCAGTTACCACTTCCTGATTTAACGGGCCTCCAGGCTATTTATTTGGGGTCTTTCGAGGGCAACATGCAAATGTTATTCTGTCTCGCTCCTTTGAAAAGAGACAGCTGTCGTGATTGTCCCTCTGCCCCTCCTCTGCCCAACTCACACACACACACAAATGTTTGTTTGACTATTCTTGTGGGGACCAAAAAAATGTATTCCCGTTCAAAATCCTATTTTCCCTTAACATAATCTTAACCCCAAACCCCTAAACATAACCCTAACTCCTAACTCTAAACCTAACCCCTAACACTAATTGTAACCCTAAACCAAATCCCTAAGCCTAAAATAGCCTTTTTCCTTGTTGGGACCGACCACATTTTGATTGTTTTACACTATCTTCTGGTCCCCACAAGGATAGTGCAACCAAAAACACACACATACACACACGTCCTTCTCAGCCCCAGAGAGAGGAAGTCAGTGCATCGTTTCCTCAGGAGGATGTTATGTTCTGAGCGTCTGTGTCACAGTCTGACGAGCAACCCCCCCCCCCCCCCCCTCATGCCCCCTTTCACCCACTCAACCACCCTCCACCTCTCCTCCTCATTAAAACCCATCCCATAGACACCACCATTCTGTGAGGCTCTCTGCTCTCTCGTCACCTCCTATCCCCCACTGCCTCTATGTCTTCCTTTGAGCCTCAACCCTTTATTTTCATCAGGCAAGACATGAAGAGAAAAAAAACATGTTTCTTCTCTCTTCCCTCTCTTGTCTTCAGTGGGCTGCTGGGGCTTTGTGACTGGCCTTTCAAGTAGCAAGCACCTATTTATTTGCTCTTTTCACCGCTAATTCTCCATCATTGTCCCTCCACACCTCCCGTGGAGCTGTGAACAAGGCAGCCATGAGAGACTGCGTTCACTCCTCAGGATGTGAGTCACTGAGCTGGGATAATGATGAGGCTATGGACCCTGGAGAGATGCAGGCCTTATTCACGGCACAGCACAGCACTGCTATTCTGTTCTGAACAGCCCAACCGTAAGCACTCTGCTACTCTACAATCACCACATGTGTTATGTGTGCAAATGAACTCAGATTATAGGTCATAGTTACAGTGAGGGAAAAAAGTATTTGATCCCCTGCTGATTTTGTACGTTTGCCCACTGACAAAGAAATGTTCAGTCTATAATTTTAATGGTAGGTTTATTTGAACAGTGAGAAACAGAATAACAACAAAAAAATCCTGAAAAACGCATGTCAAAAATGTTATAAATTGATTTGCATTTTAATGAGGGAAATAAGTATTTGACCCCCTCTCAATCAGAAAGATTTCTGTCTCCCAGGTGTCTTTTATACAGGTAATGAGCAGAGATTAGGAGCACACTCTTAAAGGGAGTGCTCCTAATCTCAGTTTGTTACCTGTATAAAAGACACATGTCCACAGAAGCAATCAATCAGTCCAAACTCTCCACCATGGCCAAGACCAAAGAGCTCTCCAAGGATGTCAGGGACAAGATTGTAGACCTACACAAGGCTGGAATGGGCTACAAGGCCATCGCCAGCGCCCGCAAGTTTGCCAATGAACATCTGAATGATTCGGAGGACAACTGGGTGAAAGTGTTGTGGTCAGATGAGACCAAAATGGAGCTCTTTGGCATCAACTCAACTCGCCGTGTTTGGAGGAGGAGGAATGCTACCTATGACCCCAAGAACACCATCCCCACCGTCAAACATGGAGGTGGAAACATTATGCTTTGGGGGTGTTTTTCTGCTAAGGGGACAGGACAACTTCACCGCATCAAAGGGACGATGGACGGCGCCATGTACCGTCAAATCTTGGGTGAGAACCTCCTTCCCTCAGCCAGGGCATTGAAAATGGGTCGTGGATGGGTATTCCAGCATGACAATGACCCAAAACACACGGCCAAGGCAACAAAGGAGTGGCTCAAGAAGAAGCACATTAAGGTCCTGGAGTGGCCTAGCCAGTCTCCAGACCTTAATCCCATAGAAAATCTGTGGAGGGAGCTGAAGGTTCGAGTTGCCAAACGTCAGCCTCGAAACCTTAATGACTTGGAGAAGATCTGCAAAGAGGAGTGGGACAAAATCCCTCCTGAGATGTGTGCAAACCTGGTGGCCAACTACAAGAAATGTCTGACCTCTGTGATTGCCAACAAGGGTTTTGCCACCAAGTACTGAGTCATGTTTTGCAGAGGGTCAAATACTTATTTCCCTCATTAAAATGCAAATAATTGTATAAAATTTTTGACATGTGTTTTTCTGGATGTTTTTGTTGTTATTCTGTCTCTCACTGTTCAAATAAACCTACCATTAAAATGATAGACTGATCATTTCTTTGTCAGTGGGCAAACGTACAAAATCAGCAGGGGATCAAATACTTTTTTCCCTCACTGTATATGAAATTACTTCTTGACATCACTTTTCCTTTCAACTGCCGGGTAGAATTGGCCTACCAGTCCAATTTTGTGTTTCAAGATGTTCCCTGACAATCTGATCATTCTTTGAGCATGTTGTTTGAGAAAGGCATGTTGACACACAGGCTATTTGTTTTGAGGTAGCATACTTCGTCAAGATATCACACTTGTTGATTGAACCGTCTCTTCACAAATTTGTACCACCTGTGTTCAGTTGACAGACAGACAGAGAGCATGTCTGCCTTGCGATTACAGCATTACCCTACCCATGAGAGAGAAAATACACTTGTATCTGTCTGCCTCACAAGTCAATCAGATCACTTTCATTACTTCAAAGACAAAACGCGCCACAGCATAAGAGACAGTGGAGTGGTCTCAGAGGGGGGAGAGAGATTCCTCGTCTCCATCCTCTACGTCAATCTATGTCAGGTCTGGGTTGCAATGTATACGTTCACTGAACTCAATGAGACCCCCCACTGGGGTAAGGCTAGCATGGTCTCCACTTGGAACTGAACTGTTAGACCATAGAATGATAGAATGTTTACCGTCTCTCTCTCCCTTCTGCATATCTCCATCCCTCTATCTCGCTCTATTCAAGCCTTCTTTCAGCATTTTAGGTTAGTCTCTGTGGAGCAGTGAAGTGTACACTTTTTTCCCCTCTACAGTAAAGTGAGTATCTGAAGGGCTCTCCCATCACCAGACATAGCACTTGATAGAAGAGTCGTGTCATCTCAAAACCAAAGTCATCCTTTTCTTATTGAGGCAATGCTATTCTGTCCACTATCACTAACATTAGTATAATATCTGAACTGTGTTATATCTGAGATACTGAACACTAAGATGGCAGTGGTCCAAGATGCTCTTCTTGTCTTCATGCTCATGTTGTCTTTCCCCTATGATCCACAAGAGGGCAATGTATACACTATTTCCTATGCTCCTTGTGGTACCCCTCTCTTGCCATCCTATAGGAATGCATTGTTGAATCTCCACACCCAGTTACAAAAAGTACTATTATACATCTAATTCCGGTTGGCGTAAAATTATATTAAGAAATCCTATTATAGCCTATGTATAACGTGACCTTTGACTCATCCAGTAGCCTACTCCCACACAGATTACAACACACTGACAGCATAGCCACACTTTTCACATAGTGAACACACCACTCATTATGCACAATATGCATGTATAGTTTTCGCTAAGTCATAGTGACACGTTCTGTAATGACTCATGTGCCCCTTTAAATACTTGCACTGGGTCCCTCGCCCCCTCACCAGTGTGGGGGTGCAAGCCAACACATATCCTGTCTAAACAGGATGCCCATATAACATGATCAAATCAAATGCCCCATGATGAATGTGCCAAATTACAGAAGTCCGCGAGAGTTTTATAAACATATTGAGAATAATAGCTGGTGACCAAACAAAAGAGGAAATCCCCAAAAGAGGGGGGTGTGGAAGGCTTTTCTTGCAATGCCCATTGTGTACATTGTTGAAGTTCACTGGAACAAAAACAATCCCAGCACATGAGACATGGTGTTCTCAGAAGAACAAGCACGAACAACCGCAAGGCTGCAGCAACACGACTATCTACAGTGAACACACCAGGATGAATTCATGGTGAACTTCCAAAGCAATGCAGTGTCTCACATTTTGATTTCCTTTTCTGGTACTTCTCAATCACAAAGTGAGAAGGATTTTTTCTTTGTTTGGAGAAAATGAAATGGCAGTAAACCTCAGGATTACAACATACATTTTAATCAGGGCATATAATGACTTACAATCAAGCTTATATAATAGTAATGGAACGCTAGTCACTTGAATAATGTTTAAATAATGTTTACATACTGCTTTACTCATCTCATATGTATATACTGTATTCTATTCTACTGTATTTTTAGTCAATGCCACTCCGACATTGCTCGAGCTAATGTTTAGATACATCTTAATTCCATTCTTTTACTTTTAGATTTGTGTTTATTGTTGTGAATTGTTAGATACTACTGCACTGGCGGAGCTAGGAACACAAGCATTTCGCTACACCCACAATAACATCTGCTAAATATGTGTATGTGACCAATAAAATTTGATTTGATATATTATTATAGAGTTATTTTAGTTCCCCAACATCGCATAGCCAATCGGAACCATCACTTAAAAATACCCAACAAGTGTCAACTGTTTAAATGTTTCCAATGTTTGTAAAGAGCAATCCATCCTGAATAAGATATACTTCCTGTTAAACAGGATGTGGTTAGTGCTCAATGGTAGCATTGGGGATAGGTTTATCTGATCCTAGATCTGTGGTTTGATGTACCTCCAGACAAGGGGCAGAATTCCATCATCATCCAAATTTATGGAATCCATTCAAATGAAAACCACACAGGCCTACTGCCACTAACCTTTGCTAGCTACAATTTTTAAATCAGAAATATCTGTCTAGATAAACCTGTGATTATTGTCTATTAGACTGAAAACTGAATTAGCCTACCTGTGTTTGGAGTGGGTAGCAGGTCTGTAGGTGAAGTCAATTGAGTATTGTAATGTTGCACTCTAACTTCAGCTTTAGATATCAGCCCTGGATGGACAAGTGAAAAGGCCCTAGATATTTAACCAAACCCTGTTTCCTCTTTCGTGTCTATTGGAGCAAAGCGCAAAGGGAAGTTCTTGCGTCAAATCCTTGGTTTGACATATCTTGGACAGAAATAATCACCCACAGATTTTGACAAGTCATCCTGCTATGTATACTGATGGGTGTGTGTCACATCACTCACTCCATGGCGTCTTTTTCAAAGCGGGATGCATTTTTAGGATGGCGTTTGAGCCGTTTGGAGCGCTGATCGAAAGTATGTGACATTTTCTGTAAAAGTTTCAGGTGAATTTTCAGTTTTTTGATATGGCATCTATTTCCTCAATGAGGGATGTTTGTGAAAGTTCTTAACAGAATATTGTTTACAGTAAATGGGGCTATTTGAAGTCCTTAAAGTCAGATATTGTACACTGCCTACATTCATACTAAAACTCATTTACAGAGACAATTTGATATCATGAAAGAGAAATACTGACAGCAGTTACTTGACATTGCTTTTTTCTACATTTTTTACATTTTGCACTTTATTTAGACAGTTGGAAACAGAGAGGGAGACAAGCAAGTAGGAGAACGGTAGGAAAGGTGGACGCAGGAATTGAACTCCGGTTTACGGTGGGGTCTGGGGATCGGTATGTGTGTCTAGCCTCGAGTGTTGCCGCTAGACTGCAAGCTCTGAACAGTTACTTGACTTTCAACTAAGTCTTGACTCCTCAATCCTCAATCATTCTTGAGACAGTCTATCCATGTCTGTCTGTCGAGTGCAGTTCGTCTTCTCATGAACAAAGAAGCACACAAGGGAACGTAATTGCCAACCTTTGTGGAACTCTGACACTGTTCCATCTGTTACAAAGGCAAAGCACTCTTCTATTCCACGTCTGTTGAGCCCATGTCTGACACACACAGTATAATCTACATAATTAGAAAGATGAACAGCCCATCAGAAGTGATTTGAGAGAAAAAGCCTCCAATTTCCTCTCAAAATATGTACTATTATGATTATGTTTATTCACACCAGTTAGGGATGACGAGAGAGGGACATGGATGGGCACTTGTTTTGGCGAAAAAGAAGCATCTTCAGATTGTCCACAGGGAACAAACAGTATTGAACTCAAAAAATCAAGGCGTCAGAGAAGCACTTCATTACTCTGCTTTCTCCCTGCGTTATTCTGTCTGAGAGGATGAACTAAGTGGTTAATCAAGCTGAAGCCTATGCCTTGTTTGAGGGGCCAGGAGTGGACAGGAGAGGCCTGTGGCTATGGATGCTCCACGGACCGTACACAAACACACGCACACACCGCATTGCAAACACACAGGGAGGGAGTGGGCAGACGACGGAAACAGACACTCAGAGGCTTGTGTCTGCCTCCGTGCATAGCAGAGGTGAAGGGTCGCCCAGCTCTGAGAGGGGCAGCAGGCGTCTCACTGGACAGAGGAGCTCTTCTGTGTGATGGTGAGGTGGATAGTGCAGACTACTTGTTGCATGTCTTTATATGACCTCTCTCCTGTTCTTTCTGAGAACTCAAGTGTCATCATCAAGGTCTGATTGTCCAGCCAGAATTCCATCAAACGCTAAAAAGAAAGAGACACGTTTATATTTAATGAACCATTGACTTTCTACGATGTTTCTGTTTCTACATTGTTATGTGTTTTCCCACAAATAACTTTTCTCAGAAGATGATAATCCACTGCTTTAATTTGATTCACATTGATCAGACCCAATTCAATAATAACTGCTTTGTTCGTGTTCGTTGTCTATTAACCCAGTTGAGATTGCTAGTATTCCTGGTTTTTCCCAGTGAAGATTCATACTAAAAGCATGATGATGAAAAGCATTTTCCATTGATTTCAGGAGAGATGTCTAGTAAAAGCCTGATGACGATATCTCCTATTTTGTGTTTAGTCCGTAGACAGAATGTCCGTGGACAGTTCACCCTGGCAGACAGACAGAGTCGGAGAGAGAGGAAGCCCGGCAAGCCGCTCACAGAGATACTGTTTGATCTCCCCAGGACAGGTCAGGACTCAAAGATGTAGTGTGTGATCTCTGGTAGGGAGCAGGAAGAAGAAGGGAAGCATGTCCACTGTCCCACAGAGACCCTATTATGACCAACACATCAGGGAGGCCAGACTGGGAGATCAGTAGCAGCATTGGAAAGGAATACTGGGTCAATAATGTGTGTTGGTCAATGGCCTGTGTGTGTGTGCGCATGTGTGCTCTCTGTCCATATTTCTCTTTGTCTATATATGCTTGCCAGTACTTTATCATAGGTAATAGTAGGTATATTGCATGTCATAGCAGGCATATAGCCATATCTTGACATGGATGAGACAGTGACAGTATATATGTATTTAATTAATGACTTAAACATGAACTTTAGACGGAAGGTGATGAATATTCCATCTCAAATTCAAATTCTTCAGAATGATCAGACACCTCGTTACAGTGTTAAACTTTTTGTCCAAAAGTTTCAGAGAGACAGTCAGATCAAGATCAACTAATCTCTCTTATCTTCCAAACTGCTAATCTTTTTTGTCCTTGATTCTGATCGATGCGTTGACTCTGTTCTCCAGGAGCCGTGTCAACTCAGCCTAGTCAAGTTACACAAAAGATAAATGTTTAAAAAAATGAAAATGTTCCACCTTTTTAGATGGCAATTGTATGTGGCTGCATGTCTGGCTTACCTGTGCCTCTTTGATCATGCCGGAGCATGGAGATGGGATGGCTGGGCGTTTGATTCCAGGGGTACTTTGACAGCTCACAGGCTGGCAAAAGGCTGTCGGATGTCTGCAGGCAGATCAGAGGAGACGGGGTGGAAATCAGAAGTCCAGCTGGGAGAAGATCAGAAGAGACACAAACTTCAGCGAGAGCCATTGTGAGGTACACAGACAGTGGCTCTGATAACTTTTCTGTTTCTTGTTTCTTTTCTTATTTTTTTCCTTTCGGTACGTCCTTTTCAGAATTTTGAACGGCTCATTTAAAAGGTCTGTGAGGTTTTGTCTGACTTTGACAAAAGAAGTGGGGTTTTTTTTCTTTTTTTGGTTGCCTCTCGGGGTTTGGCTTATTCGTCATGGTGGTGAATAACTGTTCGATACTTACAGTAGGCTCCACACATTCACATTGCACATGTTTCAAGATAGAGATTTTCAGAAAAATATATTTTTCTCATAATGAGACTAACCTGGTTAAGGGCTGGATTCAATCCATATCGCGGAAGATCTGCGTTATAGCTTAAAAATGTAAAAGCAACGTTCCCGCATTCACATCTCCTTCGCATAGAGTTGATCAGGCTGTTGATTGTGGCCTGTGGAATGTTGTCCCACTCCTCTTCAATGGCTGTGCAAAGTTCCTGAATATTGTCGGGAACTGGAACACGTTGTTGTACACGTAGATCCAGAGCATCCCAAACATGCTCAATGGGTGACATGTCTGGTGAGTATGCAGGCCGTAGAAGAACTGGGACATTTTCAGCTTCCAGGAATTTTGTACAGATCCTTGCGACGTGGGGCCGTGCATTACCATGCTGAAACATGAGGTGATGGCGGCAGATGATTGGCACAACAATGGGCCTTAGGATTTCATCACGGTATCTCTGTGCATTCAAATTGCCATCCATAAAATGCAATTGTGTTCGTTGTCTGGAGCTTATGCCTGCCCATACCATAACCCCACCGCCACCATGGGGCACTCTGTTAACAACGCTGACATCGGCAAACCGCTCGCCCACACAACGCCAAACATGCTGTTTGCCATCCAGTAGCGGATTTAGGTATGGGCAACATGGGCAGCCGCCCAGGGCGCCATATTGCTGTGATAAACAAACATTTTTGGAATGGTGACATTTGCGAGATCGGTTTTCTATCGCTCGTTTGCACGTCACGCCACTTGCACGTCACCGTGTGGGACTGTGGGTCAATTAATCTTGTCGGAGTGGGCACCCTGATTTTAGTTTGTGAACTAGGCAGGCTACTGCCTGGGAAGGTCTCTCACTCAGAAGTATGAGATGGGGAGGGGGGCGATGGTAGGTTGACCTCAGGTCTCCCCACTCGAAGCCTGAGGTAGGGGGAGCGGGGGAATCTGTCAAATAGCACATCTGGCACTAAGGGGACACACAGAAACGCTGTACTCTCCATCAAATGGAAATTTCCTCAAAGAGGTTGAACTGATGGCACAATTTGATCCAGTCATGAAAGAGCACCTTAACTGTGTCTAAAAAGGGACCTCAAGTCACACCACCAACTACTTTGGCCACCAAATACAGAATGAACTCATTGATTTGTTGAGCATCAAGGTCATTTCAATTATGGTGAGTGACATCAAGCTGGCAAAAATTCTTCTTCGTCATTCTATATTTTCTATACTTTGGCATCTTACACAAACTGTACACCTTATTCTCAGCCTCCACACAGCGATGGGTCATCCTGAAAAAACATGCGGACATCACTTTGAAGATGTGGACTGAGACAAGGTGGGAGAGTAAAGTTACGAGTGTCGAGCCACTGAGGTATCAGGCAGCAGCGGTGAGAGGCACTGATTGAGGTGAGGGATCAAACCAAAGACCCTGTGATAAAGATTGAGGCCCAGTCCTTGTCAGAGGTGGTGGGATCATACCGCTTCAGCATCTGTACAGTGGTGTGGTGTGACATCTTGAGCCAGATCCAACATGTAAGCAAGCTGATGTAGTCTCCCAGTATGCATGTGGATGTTGCAGTCAGTCTTCTCAGAAAGACAGAGAGAGGTCTCAGCAACTGCAGGGCAACAGACTTTATGACCGCACAAATGTCAGCCAAGGATATTTGCGAGGGTATGAATGTAGAGGCCGTTCTACAACAAAAAAGTCTGAGGTCCACAAAGCAGGCACTTTTCATACAAAACATTTTATGAGCCTTTGAGTGATGCCCTGAAGAAGCTGGAGGTGACATTTTTCAATGTCTTTGTTGATTCTGCAACCTCAGCCCTTCAGGAAGTGTGGGAGAGAAGTTTGGAGTGCTGTCAACCTTCCAAAGTCTCTCAAATGAAGAGCTAACAGAACAATGTGAGGCCCTTAGTATGACACTGCACTATAAAGAACACTCAGACTGTCACACTCGTAGAAAAGGTCGGACCAAGGCGCAGCGTGATTGGAGTTCCACATCTTTATTTTAGTGAAACTTAAACAAACCAAGAAACAAACAACGACCGTGAAGTACCGTAGTGCTACATGCACTCACTCAAAACATTATCCCACAAAGCAGGTGGTGACACCTTAAGTATGATCCCCAATTAGAGACAACGAACATCAGCTGCCTCTAATTGGGAACCATACCAAGAGCACCAACATAGAAATGAAAAGTCTAGAACACCCCCGAGTCACGCCCTGATCTGCAACACCATAGAGAACCAAGGGCTCTCTATGGTCAGGGCATGACAGTACCCCCCCAAAGGTGCGGACTCCGGCCGCAAAACCTCAAACCCAATGGGGAGGGTAGGGGGGGTGACTAGTGTCGGTGGCGGCTCCGGTGAGGGTCGCCGCCCCCGCCCAGACCCCAGATCCGGCCATGGCGCTGGGCTGAACGCCATGCCTGGACTGGGCATCGGCACAGAGGAAGGCTCTGGCCTTGGAGCGGTACTGGATGCCATGCCTGGACTGGGCACCGGTGCAGAGGAGGGCTCCGGCCATGGAGCTGGGTTGGCCGCCATGCCTGGACTGGGCACCGGTGCAGAGGAAGGCTCCTGCCATGGAGCGGGACTGGACGCCGTGTCTGGACTGGGCACCGGCGCAGAGGAAGGCTCCGGCCTTGGAGCGGGACTGGACGCCGTGCTCCGGACCGTTGACCGTCGCTGGAGGCTCCGGACCGTGGACCGTCGCTGGAAGCTCCGGACCGTGAACCGTCGCTGGAAGCTCCGGACCGTGAACCGTCGCTGGAAGCTCTGGACTGTGAACCGTCGCTGGAAGCTCTGGACTGTGAACCGTCGCTGGAGGTTCCGGGCTGGAGAGGCGCACTGGAGGCCTAGTGCGTGGAGCCGGCACAGGACGTACCGGGCTGGGGAGGCGCACTGGATGCCTGGTGCGTGGAGCCTGCACAGGTGGCACCGGACTGGTGACACGCATTTCAGGGCGAGTGCGGGGAGCAGGCACAGGACGTACCGAACTGGGGAGGCACACTGGAGGCCTGATGCGTGGAGCCGGCACAGGTTGCACCGGACTGGTGACTCGCTCTTCGGGGCGAGTGCGGAGAGCCGGCACCGGACCTACCAGATTGGGGAAGTGCACTGGAGGCCTGCTGCGTGGAGCCGGCACAGGTGGCACCGGACTGGTGACACGCACTTCAGGGCGAGTGCGGGGAGCAGGCACAGGACGTACCGGACTGGGGAGGCGCACTGAAGGCCTGGTGCGTGGAGCCGGCACAGGTGTCACCGGACTGGTGACACGCACTTCGGGGAGGATGCGGGGAGCTGGCCCATGACGCACCAGACTGCTGACAGGATCTTCAGGTCAAATGTTGTGCAGAACACACCTGACCAACATCTCTCTCATCTCTCTCACAACTTCTCCATTGCCTCCCTGACGGTCTCTGGCTCTTCAGGACTAGTGTGGGGATCTGGCACAGGACGTACCGGACTGGGGAGGCGCACTGGAGGCCTGGTGCGTGGAGCCGGCACAGGTTTCACCGGACTGATGACACGCTCCTCCAAACGCATGCGTTGCCGCATACTCCTAGTTACCCCCTCTCTCCAGTATCCTTCCTCACACTGTTCCATCGACTCCCCAGGGCTCTGGCACTCCCCGCTGCTCAGTCGACCACCCCTCATGCCCCCCCCCAAATAAATCATGGGGTTTCTGTGGCCGCGGTCCCCGGCGTCATCGCTGTCCTTCCTGCGTCCTCTACGACTCCCGCCAAGGAAGGGTCTCGTGTCCTCCCATGATCTCCTCCCATGTCCAAAACTCCTTTACCTCATGAACACGCTGCTTGGTCCTTGTGTGGTGGGATATTCTGTCACGTTTGTTGGGATAGACGGACTAAGGCGCAGCGTGATTGGAGTTCCACATCTTTATTTTAGTGAAACTTAAACAAACCAAGAAACAAACAACGACCGTGAAGTACTGTAGTGCTACATGCACTCACTCAAAACAATATCCCACAAAGCAGATGGGAACAATGACACCTTAAGTATGATCCCCAATTAGAGACAACGAACATCAGCTGCCTCTAATTGGGAACCATACCAAGAGCACCAACATAGAAATGAAAAGACTAGAACCCCTAGTCACGCCCTGACCTACAACACCATAGAGAACCAAGGGCTCTCTATGGTCAGGGCGTGACACAGACTGGATGGCAGAGAGCTTGCACAGGAACTGAAGAACTTGCCTGACTTGCCATCGAAGACTTGCCATCGAAGACCTGCTTGAGCTGCTGATATTTATACACGAAAGGGAGCTCTCAGAAATGTATCCAAATTTGTGGACTGCTCTCAGAATTTGTCTTACTCTTCCAGTGACCGTAGCTGAAGCAGAGAAGAGCTTTTTAAAGCTGAAGCTCATCAAATCCTACCTGAGGTCCACCATGTCACAGGAACACCTAAGTGGCCTTGCTGTCATCAGTATTAACCATGCAATTGCTGGGCAGATTGGGTATGATGATGTAATTGATGGGTTTACGTGTAGATGGCAGTTGTGCAATTTAGTTTGTGTGTTTCTCGTGCAATAGTGTAATAATCAGGTTCTCTTCTTTATAAGTGTGTTATTCTATTTGTGTGATAAAGGATTTGTGCAATTTAGTTTTATTTGTGTGTTTTTTGCTAGCAATAGGGTAATAGTGTAATAATTTATTTTTATTTATATATTACAATTTGTTTCAATTTATCTTTGTTACTTCTTTTTGATATTTATGAGTCTTATTTTTGTATATATTTTTACATTTATATAGTTTTAAATGTTATGATTATTTATTATTTATTTGTGTTGTTACAAATGTATGAATAAAAATTCCAATTAGTGCAGAATGGTGCTTTTTGGGGGGGGGGGGGCTGAAGGGGGGGTTCGCCCAGGGAGCCATACAAGCTAGAACCACCACTGCTTGCCATCTGCCCAGTACACTTGAAACCGTGATTCATATGTGAAGAGCACACTTCTTAAGCGTGCCAGTGGCCATCGAAGGTCAGCATTTTCTCACTGAAGTCGGTTTCAATGCCCAACTGCAGTGAGGTCAAGGCCCTGGTGAGGACGACGAGCATGCAGATGAGCTTCCCTGAAATGGGTTCTGACAGTTTGTGCAGAAATTCTTTGGTTGTGAAAACTCAGTTTCATCAGCTATCCGGGTGGCTGGTCACAGACGATCCTGCAGGTGAAGAAGCCAGATGTGGAGATCCTGGGCTGGTGTGGTTAGACATGGTCTGTGGTTGTTAGGCCGGTTGGACAAACTGCCAAATTCTCTAAAATGACGTTGGAGTCGGCTTAAGTTAGAGAAATTAACATTCAATTTTCTGGCAATAGCTCTGGTGGGCATTCCTGTAGTCAGAATTTCACTTGCACGCTCCCTCAAAACTTGAGAAATCTGTGGCATTGGGTTGTGTAACAAAACTGCACATTTTAGAGTTGTATTTGATTTTCTCAAGCACAAGATACACCTGTGTAATGATCATGCTGTTTAATCAACTTCTTGAGATGCCACACCTGTCAGGTGGATGGATTATCTTGGCAAAATAGAAATTCTCATTAACAGGGACGTAATCTAATTTGTGCAAACATTTGACAGAAATAAGCTTTTTGTGCATATGGAACATTTCTGGGATTTTTTATTTCAGCTCATGAAACCAACACTTTACATGCTGCGTTTATATTTGTGTTCAGTGTACTAAAGACTAGTCTATATTATACCTCCTAATTACATACTTTAGGCTTTATCTTAGTCTTTTTCTTATTTTTGAAATCATAACATTGATGGCAATGCAATGTTTTTTTTTTCTTGAACACATCTCTTCCTCACATTTCATACAAGTATAGAAATCTTAGTATCAATGGCATATTAGAATGTAACCTTTTGACTTCGTGCATGTATCACTAAATGCATAATTTCAGTTTTTCCTTTGAGTTCAGTATTCCATTGTGTAGGAGCCATAATATGCCAGTTAAAGGTGCAATCTGTAGTTCAAACAATAACAAAGCGGCTACACCGCCCCCTGAATTGGTAAATAGCTTAGGTATTGGGGCTAGAGAAATGTTAATGCTCCCAAATTCATGGACAGAGCTATGGATGCAAGGACAGACCATCTATAAGATCAAAGTGTTTTTAGGCAATACAGTGTTACCAAACAAAGGAGAAAAACAAGCTTATATTTTGGGTTCTGGTGCGGTAAGACAATTTAACTAAGCTCAGACGTTTATAAGTTATATTATTCAAGAATCAATGTGTATATGAATTTCAAAGTAAAAAACATATCGTAACAATTGCTGATTGCACCTTTAAGCGTTTGATTGCCAGCTTAACGGTGAGGTACTGTCTCCCTCTAGTGCTTGTTATCCATAATGCTTGAGGTGAAGCAAACGTTTTTGATGAAGTGTCAGAAACAAGTTGATAAGATGCAAATGTAGAATTCAAGGTCAAGGTGTGGGGGGGCAGCAATGATTATTCATTTTGTGACAATACTATTAATAAACTATCTTGGTTCAGGATTCTGTTTTTATGAAGAAGTCAATCGTATTCTGTAAATATTTAAAATCTATCTGCAGGTTTATGTCGAAGTTGCCTGTAAAACGCGACTCATTAATAAAGAGAATGAGGGTGGCACTGGGTGGCGCTGTTGTCCAAGATGTTTAGCAAAATAGAATTCCAGACAAAAGCAATCTATCAACAATATGGGTTGGCTGCTAATACCGTTCGTGATTTGCACTTTGCCTTGCACTTGAGGTTGGACAAGAACTGTCTGCAATTGCAACAAAGTATCTAAAACGTATATTTTGCAACAAAGAGGACAATGGCAACATCCGTGAAATTGAACACCGGTGCAGAAATGCCCATTCTCGGTCTCGGGACGTGGAAGGTTCGTTCTAAATTTAGCAAGTCATCCTTTTTACTTGTAGTTTGCCAAGAAAGTTAGCTATGCTACTAGCTAGCTAGCGCCAACTTTTTGAGTTCTTCGTCTTTGAGCTAGTTAGCTACTTTGGACGTTACAGAATGGCGTGCATTTATGACAAATGAATACGTAGCTTTCTCTCTTCCGTTATTAATGTAATTATAATATATTGTCAATTACTTTTCTCTCTAGCACGTTCTTGACAATAACATAACTGTAATTCCATAAAATGAACAATGCCATTTGTTCGATTTATATTGTCAAGATATTGTGTGAACTCTTACGTTTTTAGGAGTAGGCAATAGGCCCCATAGTTTCTGTCACAAAGCTTTTCGTAGCTGTGGTCCTGTGATTTGTGGTTGAAAGGCTGCACCCATTTCCTCAGATGCATCTATAAAAGTCACAAATGCCTTTTGTTTAATATTTTGTGATCAAGTCTGTATACATTTGAATCCACAAGGTAGGGACCATACATTTGCAGGCTACTGAATACTTGTTAGAGTTTTATTTTGAGACAGGCTGAATAAGCTAAGTAGCTAATAGGCAGAGGGTAGCATAATGTGTCTGATTCTCTGTAGTAATGGCATGGGAATTATAATGAATTTTATTTTGTAAAGTGATTTCTTGCATCAACCAACACAACAATGTTCAGTCACCTCCTTGTCTGAAGGACAAGTGGATAAACAGGTTTTATTGTCAAGCCCTGCATGTTTTTTTTTCAAAGTCATGGAATGTAGGTCTACATTGAACACCACACATTGGCTGCTACTGTAGGCTGAATGTTGAACAGCTACTTCCATGTCAAAATGTTATGTGATTCATTCCATTGTTTTTTATGGTAGGCCACTGAAATGCCTACATTATGATCAAATAGCCTACTTGGCCACTGTTAAAATAGTAAATAAAAGAGGTTACAGCCTCCGTGTTCACAGTAAACACGCACCGGAAGTTGCACAGAAATTTCACAGGGTTCAAGTTTGCGCTCAGCAGACCTGAAATTTGCTCAGTGCTGAAAAATATTAGAGGGAACATTTCTGTGCAGTGATCCAGATTGCGGACTTATCGGCGTACTTTGACACTTTTTTGTTTTTAAATCCTGGATTTTTAACCCCTTGATATTATTGTTGGATCTGATTTTAATAGCTAACATTTCGACGGCCATAACAAATAGATATGGAGACCATGGACAACCTTGTTTAACTCCTCTTGACAGTTCAAAACTTTCTGAGAAGTAACCATTATTTACAATTTTACACTTAGGCTTACTATACATAACTTTTAGCCATTTGTATAAGAGATTCTCAAAAATTTAAATAGTCCAGGCATTTATATATAAATTCTAGTCGTACTTTATCAAAGGCCTTTTCAAAATCTGCTATGAAAAAAAAAAATCTGCTACCAGTGTTCAATTGTTTCAAGTAATTGGCTTATTATCTTCAATGTATCGTCCATGTAAAAAACCTGCCTGATCAAGATTAATAATATCCTTTTTCATTCTATACGCTATGCATTTTGGTAGGATTTTTGCATCACAAAATTGAGTTGTGCCATCAACCCTGGAGTTTTTCCGGAATGAAAGGAATTCATTTTATCAAGAAGTTCCTCCTCTTTAATTTGGGCTTCACACAAGTCTTTCTGTACAGTTGTTCATTTTACATTATTATTATCAAAAAAGTAATTACAGTTAACATCATTCAGTGGAGATGGAGGAGACTGAAAATGCAAAAGAATATGCTTAAAACATTTTGCTTCCTCTTTCAAAATATAATTTGGTGAATCGTGGATGACTCCTTCATTTGTAATGAGTTTCTGTAAATTATTTTTGATAGTATTTCTATGTTGAAAATTCAAAAATAATTGTGTGCATTTTTCACAATGTTCCATCCAGTTTTCTTAATGTTTTGTACACTCAGTGTATTACAGACTGACCAGGTGAAAGCTATCATCCCTTATTGATATCACCAGTTAAAGAAGGATTTTTAAGCCTTGAGAAAATTGAGACATTGTGTATGTGTGTATGTGTGCCATTCAGAGGGTGAATGGGCAAGACAAAGGATTTAAGTGCCTTTTGAATAGGGTATGGTAGTAGGTTCCAGGCACACTGGCTTGTGTCAAGAACTGCAATGCTGCTGGTTTTTTCACGTTCAACAGTTTCCCATGTGTATCAAGAATGGTCCACAACACAAAGGACATTCAGACAACTGTGGGAAGCATTGGAGTCAACATGGGCCAGCATCCCAGTGGAACGCTTTAATAACATTGTAGAGTCCATCACGACAAATTGAGGCTGTTCTGAGGTGCAACTCAATATTAGGAAGGTGTTCTTAATGTTTAGTATACTCAGTTTATGTTGCACTTGATCATTCTTGAGTAAGTTTCTCCAGTTATTTTTGTTTTTCTTCTAACTTATTCTGTGCCTCTGGTACAGTAATTTATTAGTCATATTTTTTGTTTTTTACCCCCTTATCACCCCAATTTCGATCTTCTCTCATCACTGCAACTCCCCAACGAGCTCAGGAGACGATGAGCCAAGTAAAGCCCCGATCGCATTCTGTCTCCGATCAACACTTTTTAAACTTTTGGTGCCAGCGAGAAGGACACAAGAAAGTAGTCAAGACGACTAGATTGATTAAGCCTCCTCCATGTATATTTCAGTAGGTCAGGGTTTTTAAGCCTCCGTATATCGACTAGTTCTAATGTGTCCATGATAGTCGCGGTCACCTTAAGTGCACGAGGGTGTGATTTCCTTTACGGTCCATTGAAGTTACTTAAAACTGTGTTATCTCCCACCATAAAGGATCTTTTGTTGTTTGTGAGATCGATAGATTGTTGTAAATATTTTTTAAGAAGTGTGGATCATCATTATTTGGACCGTATAGATTAATGAGCCAGATCTGTTTATCGTCCAATAGCATATTTAAAAGGATCCACCTTTCCTTGCGGATCTGTTTGGACAGTTTGCACATTCGGATCGAAATTATTGTTGGTTAATATCATCACCCCTTTTGAGTTTCTTTGCCCATGACAGAAGTATTTCTTCCTCCCTGTCCCTTTTCCACACAACCTCCATCTGTAGTTGTAGAATGAGTTTCCTGTAAACAATATATATTATATTCATTCTCTTTTAGCCAGGTAAAGACTGATAATGCTTTTATAAAATGTGCTAAGCCATTACAATTACAGCTAACTACACTTATTTCACCATTTACCATAATGAGATACACATTTCAATTATACTTACCATAATATATGCCTGTAAACTTTACTACCAAAAAGTACCATGATGATCAAGCTGTTTGACACCCTGAATTTATCTATACTTACTAATACTACCAGAATCAATGCCTGACATCTGTCCATGTAGCTGTACCAAACTATATGCACTGCTGAACATACTGTAGCTGCAACTGACTAAGTAGATCTCCAATTATCTTTCCAATATCCCTCCTGAGAACGCCTCCCCTATCGGAGAAGGGGATGTTGTCCCTGATGATGTCATACCACCTCCGTACCCGTAACGCACCTTTAGCGTCCTAAGCACACCTGCAACCGCCGATTGGCTACTCAAGATCTCGCTAATGTTGTAGTTGAAACATTTGAAAGAATGAATAATTCTGTTTCCTGCTCCCTCCTCTGTACCAGTCCCCTCCAGGTAAAGTAACTGATGCGGTGAAAGCGGCCATAGCTGCAGGTTACAAGCACATCGATGGGGCCTTCATCTACCAGAACGAGACAGAGGTGGGAGAGGGCATTCATGCCATGGTCAAGGAGGGGGTGGTGAAGAGAGAGCAGCTGTTTGTGGTCAGCAAGGTGAGATACAATGTCACTGCAGGACAGTTATCTCTGGTCTCAAGTTTGTAACACTGACATTGCAGTGAGAAGTTGAATCCCTCTTTAATATGCTACTTAAAATAACGAATTTGATATCAAGGCTATATGATTGAAATGATCAAATGTTGGCGAGTGAATCTGTGGTTTAGATTGAAATGAGGAAATTGGTTGGAAGTTACGCAACTCAAGCGTGCTCTCTTTTCAGCTGTGGTGCACATTCCATGGGAAGTCTATGGTGAAAGAAGGCTGTCAGAAGACTCTCAGTGATCTCAAACTAGACTACCTGGATCTTTACCTGATACACTGGCCCATGGGTTTTCAGGTGAGACTAATACCATTTTAACACTATCTCACTTGTAGCTTTTTTGCTCAAGGAGGTTCCATCATTGGTTTATGGCGGGGTCATTCAAATCCAAGCCTGGAGGTATGGAGTGCTGCTGTTCTACCTGATAATGTCCCAGGTCTAAATCAGTCCCTGATAAGAGAGGAAGAATGAGAATCAACAGTAGAACAGGCTTCAAGGTCCAGATTTGAATACCCCTGGTTTATGGTGTTGTAAGAGGAGTGTCTTGTGACTTTTACAATTGTTTTACTACTATCGTTGTTGCGCAGCCTGGTGAAGCCCTCTTCCCTACGGACAGCAATGGAAATAATATCGATGATGGGTCCAAATTCCTGGAGACATGGGAGGTGAGCCAGTGTGAGAGGACGCGTCCTCTAAGACACTGTACAGTTCTCTTCAATTGAACATCACTACCTGGTCCAATAAGAAATGCACATTTTTGTTTTCTGTTATGTGCCCTAATGAATACAACCGTGAGTTTATTGTAATCTATCACAAATTGGGGATGCCATATTGACCTGTGTCTGATCTGATGTTGTCCTGTATACTAGGGTATGGAAGAGCTGGTGGATGCTGGTCTGGTCAAGGCTATCGGTGTCTCCAACTTTAACAAAGACCAGATTGAATCCATCCTAAACAAGCCAGGCCTCAAGTATAAACCTGCCAACAACCAGGTACTGACGTTCGTTACTGAATGAGTGTTTACTGATAGTGATAGTCACTCAAAAAGCTCACAAGCCTGGGATCAACACTATACATTGCGAAGCACACAATGCTGATCCTATATTCTTAATTGTATCTTGTATCCCTCAACCTTCTTCAAAATGAGACTTTTCAGGACACTGAGCACCCAACGCTTGTTTTAAACCCTCCCTTCAAAGGGCAGAGGCCTCATTGTCAGTATCCCTGCCCGATTGTCTTATTCACAGTGACAGCTCGGTCAGATTAAGGCCAGTTTAGTGCTTTATAGTCAGCCTCTTTCCCTGAGGCAAGGCAGCAATGCTTTGGTGACCTTATATTCCTGCTGTTTTCCAGGCACATCTATCCCAATAGACATCTTGATTAACGGGTACATATCAATCTGATTATTTGAGTGGACAGGCCCTTTTGTGTCACCATACTGAACAACTTCCCAGGCTTCCGGAATAAACAGCAAAACCTTATGGGGCTTATTTTGACAGTATGGGTCTTAATTAAAATAAATGTTATTTATTTGTAATCCACCATATAACATTTACATTTTAGTCATTTAGCAGACGCTCTTATCCAGAGCGACTAACAGTAGTGAATACATACATTTCATTTTTATTTCATGCATTTCTTAATTTTTTTTTTTTTTTTTTTTTTTTTGTACTGGCCCCCCGTGGGAATTGAACCCACAACCCTGGCGTTGCACACACCATGCTGGCGTTGCAAACACCATGCTCTACCAACTGAGCCACAGGGAATTGAATTCTGTATGTTTATCAATGTAAAATACCACTCCACTGATTCTCTAATGCTACAATACATCCCATGTATAAGAACTGTATGTGAAGTGAATAACCTCACAAATGATTTATGCCGCCAGGTTGAATGCCACCCTTACCTGAACCAGGAGAAGTTGATCAACTACTGTCACTCTAAGGGCATCTCTGTGACAGCCTACAGCCCCCTGGGTTCCCCAGACAGACCATGGTGAGTGTATATACTGCAACTAATAATAGAGATACACTCTTGAGTATACAAAACATTAACAACCCCTGCTCTTTCCATGACATAGACTGACCAGGTGAAAGCTATGATCCCTTATCGATGTCACTTGTTAAATCCAATATTGCGACTCAATATCAGGAATGTGTTCCTAATGTTTGGTATACTCAGTGTAGTACCTAGTACATGATTTATGATCATACAAAGCCATTTACAGTTCTCCCTGTGAAAAGATTGTAACACTGTGTCAATAACAGGGCCAAACCAGAGGACCCTTCTCTGCTGGATGATCCCAACATCAAGGCCATCGCTGAGAAGCACAAGAAGACCTCTGCGCAGGTACTGTACTCTAACACCCTTTTCACATTATCGAGCCAACCCGAACCACACGGATATTTTCTTTAACCTGGGATCACATTTACATGTCCGCTTTCCTCTCTCCGTCATCCTCACTTCAGGTCCTGATCCGCTTCCATATTCAACGGAACACGATTGTGATTCCCAAGTCTATCACCCCCACACGTATCCAGGAGAATTTCAAGGTATTCTCTCCCATAAATTCTCTATTTAGTTGAAGAGGTGTGTCATCAGATTTTTTTTTAGTTCACACGTGTAGCTTTGGGGTAATTTTTGTCTTTTTGAAACGCGCAGGTGTTTGACTTTGTGTTGAGCGACGAGGAAATGAAGACCATTCTGGGCTTCAACAGGAACTGGAGAGTCTGCCCAATGACAGGGTGAGACTCTACTTGGTTTAGTTTCACTCATGTACTGTATTTTTACAGTATACACACTCTGCAGAGGCTCAAACTGTTTAAATAAGTATTATGAAGTCTCCCTGAATTTCAGTCAAATCGTCATTTTAATGTGATGGTGACAGCTATGTTTATTACGGTGTTACTTTTCTTTGAATGTAAATATACTTGGTGTACTCGCTGACGAAGGCTATGCAGCCGAAACGCGTTTGTGTTTTTAAACTTTTTTTCCATTGAGCATGCCATACAAATAAGGCATTTTAATTAATTATATGAAGTGTGCCTTGGTCCTCCTTTCTTTTTGATGACCAATTTACCCCTTTTACCAAAGAGCACCTTCTGTCTACCAAAATCGACTATTTTGTACCTTAGCAGTGCTTCCCTTCCTCCTTTTTCTACATACTTAGTGTTTATTTGATTTCTGAACATGTGATCAACTGTACTGTCTCTCTGAATCGTGCTTTGTTTTTCTTTGTCCCCCAGGAGCATGAAGCACAAGGACTACCCCTTCAATGCTGAATTTTAGGGAAACAGGGTTTCAGTTACATCTGGTGCTGTGGCTTGCTTGAGATGTCTGGCCTCTCTGTTCTCGTTTCATTCTTATTTCTCCCTTTAAGACAGTGTGCATAAATGACCATCCTTGAGCTAGTTTCTAGCGATTTAAAGACTGTGATTTAGTATCTGTGTGTTGCAATATTGTATTTCTCATGACATATACACTCTGACCTATATTGTTGCCTTCTAGCCTAATACACAATAGTAATTATTTTTCAAAAATCATGGAAACATAATTTGACATAGGATCGATATTAATGAAGTATTAAAAAAAAATAATCTTGAGAGTTGGGTTACTGGTTTGGTAGGAAATCTGGAGCCTTGGATCTGCTAACGCACAATAGGGTTTGTGGCTTGTCACATGACCCAGTTTGTTTGTGTCTTTTTCGATTTGAGTCTAATGGTCTCAGACTTTTTCATCAATGAGCCTCCCCATTTAAAGGCCATATAATAACCATATGACTTTAAAGAATTTATGTTAACCATAAGAATTCATAGTTCAACCATATGAGCTGGGTATGTCATACCTGGTCTTACTGAAGTCAGTTACATAAATATCACAGTGGTACATGGACATTGTACGTGATGTACAGTATTACATATCAACTGAGATATTTCATTTAAATACATCGGTTTTGTTTTTTAAAAATGGCCAAAGGGTGAAACATTGGCATATAGAAATATAGACATAGGTCAATGTACTATTAGGATAAGCTATGTGCATTAAGATACTTTGTTGAACACTCCTTCCCTCAAATGCCTAGTCATAGGAGCCCTTTGGCCTAGAATGAATCATCCACACTCCTTCCTTACAGGATGATAAAGCACTAGTCACAGACTTTGATTCGTGTGATACTGTTGTGAAATTCCCAGTTCCCTTTTGTGAACAGTTTAAAAAAACAAATTATAATAGCTTTCTCTGCTTCAATATTGTGTACTGTGTTCTTGTATAATATTATACATGCAAATCAGGACATATTAATATATCAAGGTAGTCAGGTAGCAGTTTATATTTCAGGATTAGAATCAAAATATGTAGAAAATACATAACATCAAGAAATGATGGAATGAGTCACATTTTACTGTGTAAGTTGTCAATGTTAACGTATTGGTTGAGATATCTCTAAAGAGCACTGTCTAAGGAATTATGAATATCATTTCATATTACGAGGAGCACAGGGACTCCGTGCTTTCAAAGGCACTTTCCAACATGTAAGTAAACGTACAACTATGCAACATGTATAAACATGTTTAAACTCTGAACAAGTAAAGGCAACGATATTTGGCACTTATTACATTACACATTGATATTCTGTTCGCCTCATGAACTTCTCTGTATCTCATGAACAAGGTCACAGTAGTGGTTGAATCTATATACAACTACTGGACTTCTCGCTGTATGTCCCCAGTGTAGGAAAGTGGGTGTCCACTCGGTTTCAGTATTCTGCATGCAGAGGGAAGTCTTTGTGCTTGTTGCCCCTGCAGTGAGGAGGAGGGTACGTCAGGGAAGAACGGGTAAAGAGGAAAGTGGGGTTGAAGTCAGCATCTAGACACTCTGGACTCACCATTCCATAGCAAACCCTCTCCAGTTCCTGTTGAAACTCATGATGTCTTTCACGTCGTCGTCACTCAGCTCGAAGTCCAACACCTGTTTTGAAGGTGACAAAATAACAATGTAGAAATGTGAAGGAACAAGTGGCTCGAAACCAAAAGATTATGGGTTCAAATCACACATTCTCTTTTTGTGTACAATTTTGCCACTGTCAAATATATGAAGAGGTAAAAGTGTGGTCTCAGTGGATTCCAGGTCAAATCCTGCCTTGCGTTTAGGTTCAAAATTCTTCTCTTGTCCGTTTGTGTACAACTCTATATCATATACACAGTGTACAGTGAGGGAAAAAAGTATTTGACCCCCTCTCAATCAGAAAGATTTCTGGCTCCCAGGTGTGTTTTATACAGGTAACGAGCTGAGATTTGGAGCACACTCTTAAAGGGAGTGCTCCTAATCTCAGTTTGTTACCTGTATAAAAGACACCTGTCCACAGAAGCAATCAATCAATCAGATTCCAAATTCTCCACCATGGCCAAGACCAAAGAGCTCTCCAAGGATGTCAGGGACAAGATTGTAGACCTACACAAGGCTGGAATGGGCTACAAGACCATCGTCAAGCAGCTTGGTGAGAAGGTGACAACAGTTGGTGCAATTATTCGCAAATGGAAGAAACACAAAATAACTGTCACTCTCCCTCGGCCTGGGGCTCCATGCAAGATCTCACCTCGTGGAGTTGCAATGATCATGAGAACGGTGAGGAATCAGCCCAGAACTACAGGGGAGGATCTTGTCAATGATCTCAAGGCAGCTGGGACCATAGTCACCAAGAAAACAATTGGTAACACACTATGCTGTGAAGAACTGAAATACTGCAGCGCCCGCAAGGTCCCCCTGCTCAAGAAAGCACATATACATGCCCGTCTGAAGTTTGCCAATGAACATCTGAATGATTCAGAGGACAACTGGGTGAAAGTGTTGTGGTCAGATGAGACCAAAATGGAGCTCTTTGGCATCAACTCAACTCGCCATGTTTGGAGGAGGAGGAATGCTGCCTATGACCCCAAGAACATCATCCCCACCGTCAAACATGGAGGTGGAAACATTATGCTTTGGGGGTGTTTTTCTGCTAAGGGGACAGGACAACTTCACCGCATCAAAGGGACGATGGACGGGGCCATGTACCGTCAAATCTTGGGTGAGAACCTCCTTCCCTCAGCCAGGGCATTGAAAATGGGTCGTGGATGGGTATTCCAGCATGACAATGACCCTAAACACACGGCCAAGGCAACAAAGGAGTGGCTCAAGAAGAAGAAAATTAAGGTCCTGGAGTGGCCTAGCCAGTCTCCAGACCTCAATCCCATAGAAAATCTGTGGAGTGAGCTGAAGGTTCGAGTTGCCAAACGTCAGCCTCAAAACCTTAATGACTTGGAGAAGATCTGCAAAGAGGAGTGGGACAAAATCCCTCCTGAGATGTGTGCAAACCTGGTGGCCAACTACAAGAAACGTCTGACCTCTGATTGCCAACAAGGGTTTTGCCACCAAGTACTAAGTCATGTTTTGCAGAGGGGTCAAATACTTATTTCCCTCATTAAAATGCAAATCATTTTATAACATTTTTGATGTGTTTTTCTAGATTTTTTTGTTGTTATTCTGTCTCTCACTGTTCAAAGAAACCTACCATTAAAATGATAGACTGATCATTTCTTTGTCAGTGGGCAAACGTACAAAATCAGCAGGGGATCAAATACTTATTTCCCCTCACTGTACAAAACATTAGGAAAACCTGCTCTTTCCATGAGACTGACCAGGTGAAAGCTATGATCCCTTACTGATGTCACTTTGTCTTGCCCATTCAGAGGGTGAATGGGAAAGACAATATTTAAGTGCCTTTGAACGGGGTATGGTAGTAGGTGCCAGGTGCACCGGTTTGAATATGTCAAGAACTGCAATGCTGCTTGGTTTTTCACGCTCAACAGTTTCCTGGGTGTATCAAAAATTGTCCACTACCCAGGTGCATCTTGTTTCCATTGATCATCCTTGAGATGTTTCTACAACTTGATTGGAGTCCACCTGTGGAAAATTAAATTGCTTGGACATGATTTGGAAAGACGCACACCTGTCTATATAAGGTCCTACAGTTGACCGTGCATGTCAGAGCAAAAACAAAGCCATGAAGTCGAAGGAATTGTCCGTAGAGCTCAGAGACAGGATTGTGTCGAGGCACAGAGGGTACCAAAACATTTCTGCAGCATTGAAGGTCCCCAAGAACACAGTGGCCTTCATCATTCTTAAATGGAAGAAGTTTGGAACCACCAAGACTCTTCCTAGAGCTGGCCGCCCCCAGCCAAATTTAGCAATCTGGGGAGAAGGGCCTTGGTCAGGGAGGTGACCACGAACCCGATGGTCACTCTGATAGAGCTTCAGAGTTACTCTGTGGAGATGGTTGTCCTTCTGGAAGGTTCTCCCATCTCTGCAGCACTCCACCAAGCAGGACTCAGACCATGAGAAACAAGATTCTCTGTAATGGTGAAACCAAGATTGAACTCTTTGGCCTGAATGCCAAGTGTCACATCTGGAGGTGACCAAGAACCAGATGGTCACTCTGACAGAGCGTCACGTCTGGAGGAAACATGGCACCATCCCTACGATGAAGCAGTGGTGGCAGCATCATGCTGTGGGGATGTTTTCAGCGACAGGGACTGGGAGACTAGTCAGGATCGAGGGGAAAGATTAACGGAGCAAAGTACAGAGAGATCCTTGATGAAAACCTGCTCCAGAGTGCTCAGGACCTCAGACTGGGACGAATGTTCACCTTCCAACAGGACAACAACCCTAAGAACACATCCAAGACAACTCAGGAGTGGCTTCGGGACAAGTCTCAATGTTCTTGAGTGGCCCAGCCAGAGCCCGGACTTGAACCCAATCGAACATCTCTGGAGAGACCTGAAAATAGCTGTACAGCGACGCTCCCCATCCAACCCGACAGACCTTGAGAGGATCTACAGAGAAGAATGTGCGAAACTCCCCAAATAGAGGTGTGCAAAGCTTGTAGCGTCATATCCATGAAGAGTCGAGGCTGTAATCGCTGCCAAAACTGCTTCAACAAAGTACAGAGTAAAGGGTCTGAATACTTATGTAAATGTCATACCTCTTTCTTTTTTTGTTTTTATGCCAAAAAAATGTACAAACCAATTTTTGCTTTGTCATTATGAGGTATTGTGTAGATTGAGGAAAAAAAATATAATACATTTTAGAATAAGGCTGTAATGTAATGAGGAAAGAGTGAAGAGGTCTGAACACTTTCCGAATGGACAAATGTTTTTTTAATATAGGCACATCTTTATTTTTTTATTTTTTTTTATAAGTGCCCACTTTTTCCAGGAGCTTTTCTCCATAATCGCTGCTTTTCACAGGAGGGGACCCCAGGTATATATATACCACCATGAGTTCTGACAGCATTCCAACTATCCCAGAGAATCAACGCCACCACATTCAGGAGCGGAGCCTAGGATCGAACCTACAACCCCGTACATCAGAGGTAAGATTCTTACCAGAGCCAATGGCTCTTCCACACCTAGAACACTGCTCTTCGTATATTTGACATTGAAAGCTGTAGAAAACAGACAAGATATGAACCTCTAGGTTAGGAGGCAGGGATTTAACCTCTAACCGACCCAACTCCATCTACAGTTATAGATTTTCAAAAAATACCTGAAAATTTTCCTTGATCCGGGAGGGCGTAGCCGACTTGGGAATGACGATGACATTCCTCTGGATTTGAAAGCGGATAAGGACCTATGGAGAGGATAAGAACAGGGATTGGTCACTTGACTGACCCTAGAACAAGACTGCTTTTATCCAGCCAAAGAATGTAACCGTTACCATGCGACCGTTGGACCCACGCACGATGACATGGTTTCAAAACAAGGATACTTAATGTTAGAGAAACACCAGCCAAAACCTTGACAATTGATTGTCCCCATTCTAACCCCTAGCCGTTTTCTTTAAACGCTACACATGGGACCCATATCCAATTTCAGGCTAATCATTGTATATAAATCTATCAGCATATATAATTGTACTGTAAGATTCTTTGGAGAGTGAAATCAGCTGCGTTAACCTCAACTTGAATGGACTTTTGTTGAAAATGTAGAATTTCACAAATCAAGACCGGAGTAAGCATGGTTGAGAACACGGTTGGTTCTACCCTTTGTATTCCCTATAGCTAGGGCCCTGGGTTTGGTGCAATCATGTGACATGCCTGGATTTGAACCATTTTTTTTATTTAAAGCTTTTTCATCAGTGTCTCCTTTCTATGTCAGATGGTTCAGCACCATCCTCAGACAATTGCTTTCAATTTTGGTGTAATTTAATATTTCTGGATAAGGCTTAAAATACAGGATCAAATCTTGCTACAGTATGTCCCTAAAGGCAGAATTAGGAGAAAGTTCACTGTTTGTAGAGGTTATTGATGCTTCTCTCATACCTGTGCTGTAGTCTTATTGTGCTTATCAGCGATGGCCTTTAACTTTGGGTCCTCGAGCAGAGACGGCTCACCAGGTTTCGCCCTGTTGAAAATGTAATTTATTTTAGTCTTCCTTATGTTGACATGAAGTCAAACGCACATCATTTTTAATGGTGGGTGGGGCCTGAAGAAAAAAATCTAAGTAGGGAAAGGGTGGGGTCCGACAATGCACACACTCATTGAAACGTTGTCAATAACCAATTAAATACAATTTCTGTTTTGGATCATTTCATTGTACAGGTCAATTGTACTTCATTCTATAACCTTCCTTTTAATCCAAAGTGACTGTATACACATTAGATCCCACTTTTTATAAGATATTCCTGTCTCACCATGGTCTGTCTGGGGAACCCAGAGGGCTGTAGGCTGTCACTGAGATGCCTTTAGAGTGACAGTAGTTGATCAACTTCTCCTGAGTCAGATAGGGGTGGCATTCAATCTGAAGGGACAAATACAAAGATGAGGCATTGGTAATACAGAGATGGGGGCAATAATGCCTTGCTTCAAAACTGTATTGACTTGTTTTGTCTGTCTTGATCACCACAGACTACAGTACCTGGTTGTTGGCAGGTTTATACTTGAGGCCTGGCTTGTTTAGGATGGATTCAATCTGGTCTTTGTTAAAGTTGGAGACACCGATAGCCTTGACCAGTCCAGCATCCACCAGCTCCTCCATAGCCTGTTCAATAGGTCAAGATCAAGCTCAGTAAACTGTCAAATGTCTTGTAGTATAATCTTTGCTGGTGTTGGGGGATGTTTGTTTTGGAATACAGTATACCATTTTTGTTTTCCTTACCTCCCAAGTGTCCAGGAAGTTGCTTTCACCTGCGACTACTTGTCCGTCTTCACCAGTAGGAAATAGATTCTCTCCAGGCTGCAACGACAAACAAACTAGTTACAGGACAATAGTCCTCTCACTCTTAACCAGGGATAGTTTGAAAGCTGATAGTCATTTTCGTGACACAGACACACACAGTACCTGAAAGCACATAGGGAAGTGTATTAGGTAGAGGTCCAGGTAGTCTAGTTTGAGGTCACTCAGAGTCTTCTGACAGGCTCCCTTCACCATAGACTTCTGCTGGAGAGTACACCACAGCTATTTGGGAGAAACCGTCATATTAGACTGCTGCGGCGCATGTTGAAATACAATTTAAATGCCAATACTAGCCTATGGACAAGTTTTTGAAGTGTCATGGTGATGTGTGGCAGTTGAGTAAGAGTGCACCCAGAACAAATGATAGTACTAGCATGACATTGGTCACCATACAGAGCATGTGATGACATGCCTTCCGCCCGTATGGAGCTGTTTGTCTGCCTGGCGTCTAGGGGGAATTCATAGCGGCTCAATGACCAAATCTACAAACATGACTAATGCGTCTTGTTTTCCCCATTTTTGACACCGTGACCAAGTGGATAATCGTCCTCGTACGCACCTTACTGACGATGAAAAGCTCCTCTCTCTTCACCACCCCCTGGTCAATCATGGTGTGAATGCCAACCCCCACCTCATCCTCGTTCTGGTAACAGTAGGCTCCGTCTATGTGTCTGTAGCCTGCAGAGATGGCTGCTTTCACTGCCGCCGCTACCTTGCCTGGTTCTGCCTACACAGGGATTCAGAGGAATCAAATGAGGGCCTATTGCAGTAACCTCACACTTGACTTGAGCCTCTGTCAGAAAGGCTACATAATACTGTAGAAATACTAATCATGACAGATTTGATTATACTGTATAATATAATCATCATTAATAGACGGCCTATATTGTTAGGTCAAAAAGTCAAGTATAGGCTAACCCCGATTCCAAGTGTGATGGTGAAACATAAGTGCAAAAATAAGATGCTTCATCTTGGCCATCATAGTTCATTAAAACTCTCAGGAGATATGGCAAATGAGAAGACTCTGGTATTTTAACATGAACATACCGGTAGTTGCCAAAAGAAAGAAGCAGCTGACTGCCAGTTGTTGATTCCATGAATTCAGTTCAACAATTATCAATGCCATCCATGCAAGATGACTGGAAGAAACAAAATGCGCTTTATCTTACCCTCCATGTTCCCAAGCCCACGATAGGCATGCTGGCCCCGGTGTTGAGAGTTACAGTGGGTTTAGGTGTCATCTTTAAAGAGCTGCTGTAGTATCAATCCTAGGATTCTGGGTTGTGAGAGGATCCCTGTATTCAGAGTGGAAGGAATCAGTATTCTCAGTGCAGCACATAAAGAGCTGAAACACAGATGTGAAGAGGGTTATGGGGTTTATGTAGAGGGAGAGCGTCTGGGTTTGATTGGTTATGCCTGCCTCTACAGCTAAAACAGCGAATGGGGCCAGGAAAGGGGGAGTGAAGGAGTAGCAATGAATCAGCGTGTGTGTGTGTGTGTGTGTGTGTGTGTGTGTGTGTGTGTGTGTGTGTGTGCGCATGCGCAGAGGGTTTGCTTGTCACGATGACAAAGAACACATTGCTTGTTTAAATAATTCAGGATGTGATGCAGCATACATTTCCTGCTAATGTTGATTGAGTTGAAGAACATATGATAATGTTGAATATACATATTTTTTTTTTTGATCAGTATTTGTAGTATGTCTAGAGCCAAATCATCTTCCTTAAACAAGGTATGAACCTTCTCGCTAGTGTTTAAATACAATATTGGAGTGATTTTTGACCTTGCAATGACTGTGATTAAAAAGGACAAGTCATGGGGATTTCAACAGTCAGTGACTCAGGCTGTCACTGACTGTTGAGATCAGCATCCTGTGCATACATTTTTGTACGAAGGTGTGAATAGCATAAAATGTATAACGGTGACCTAGCATAAAAACACAATAGATTAGATTAAACGCAACAGACCCAGATCCACAGACTCCATATTTTATGCAGATCTGCAACGCAAGCCTCAAAAGCATAGCTAGTTTACTAGATTTGAACACACACGCTATCTAGGTTAGGCATAATGTTAGCAGTTTTATGCACGTTTATCTGAACTTGAGAAAAGTGGAAATCTACAAACAAAGGATGAAAAGCTGAGATTGAACAGTAAATTAGATGGACTAATCTTGTGATATGGGTTCAAGCCAGGCATAAAGACCCTAGCTACCCAGACAGCGAGAAGGATCCACGCCAGATCCGCGCCTGGACCTATTGCAGCATCTGGTCCGGATCCGTGAAGCGGGCCAATACCGGCGTGGATCTGGATGCCAGATCTAAAACGGAGTTGGGCCAGGACCAGCTTTTTCCCCAAATCTCGCATACAAATTTCACCTCTGGATCAGCTCTGATTATGACTCGCTACTAATGGTGAGGTGTTCTAGTTTTCTTACTTTAAATACTGTATGTTGAGCAAACTATAACATTATCCTAGCATAATTCTCATCATAACTGCCATTTTTAATAGCTTTAACACATAAATACATTTTCAAACACACATACCCAAAGTATTGCAGTAGTTATTGGTGATTCTGTAAAAGCATACTGTATAGAAAATACTTAACCAAGGTAATCTACTGACTCAAATACTAAAATCAAACATGAAAAAACATTTATTGATTTAAAAATGTCTTCAAATGTGTGTGCAAAGTGGTGTAATTGTTATACTTTTAAAGAGATCAACCAGAAAGATGTTCAATAAGTTTACTGAATTAAAAACAAACGCAACAAGCAACAAATATTTTACTGAGCTACAGTTCATATTGGGAAAAATTCATTAGGCCCTAACCTATGGATTTCACTAGGAATACAGATTTGCATCTGTTGGTCACAGATGCCTTCAACAAACGGTAGGGGTGTGACCACCATTTTCCTCATGCAGCGCAACACATCTTCACATAGAGTTGATCAGGCTGTTGATTGTGGAATGTTGTGCCACTCCATTGGCGGAAACTGGAACACGCTGACGTACACGTTGATCCAGAGCATTCCAAACATGCTCAATGGGTGACATGTCTGGTGAGTGCAGGCTATGGAAGAACTGGGACATTTTTAGCTTCCAGAAAATGTGTACAGATCCTTGCAACATGGGGCCGTGCATTATCATATTGAAATATGAGGTGATGGCGGTGGATGAATGACACGACAATGGGCCTCAGGATCTTGTTACGGTATCTCTGTGCATTCAAATTGCCATCGATAAAATGCAATTGTTTGTTGTCCGTAGCTTATACCATAACGCCACTGCCACCATGGGGCACTCTGTTCACAACGTTAACATCGGCAAACCGCTCGCCCGCACGACCCCATACACATGGTCTGCGGTTGATAAGCCGGTTTGACGTACTTCCAAATTCTCTAACGATTTCTCTCTTATGGTAGAGAAATTAACATTTAATTCTCTGGCAACATCTCTGGTGGACATTCCTGCAGTCAGCATGCAAATTATACACTCCCTCAAAACTTGAGACATCTGTGGCCTTTTATTGTCCACAGCACAAAGTGCACCTGTGTAATGATCATGCTGTTTAATCAGCTTCTTGATATGGCACACCTGTCAAGTGGATGGATTATCTTGGCAAAGGAGAAATGCTGGCTAACATGGATAAAAACTAATTTGTCCACAATTTGAGAGAAATAAGCTTTTTGTGCATATGGAACATTTTGGGGGATTTTTAATTTTAGCTCAGGAAACATGGGACCAACACTTGACATGTTGAGTTGTATATTCTTGTTTGCAAAACAAAGACAAAGGCTTGTTACTGTCTCACCACTCCCATATTAAAATGGAATGGCATTCCATATGTTGCATTATGACCAGGGTTGGGGAGTAACGGATTACATGGGAGGGTTTGGCCCATGTCATCCGGGGTGGGGCGACCGTTTTATTGTTTCATCTGTGGATTATCAAGATTTCAAAGTGTCGCCAACAAAAAGTGTAACAATGGGCCTATAGCAAATGCAGCATATGGCATTCATTTTTCACATGTAAATATGACATTTCAGTAGTGCTCATAGCATGCCATTCCATGACTGCTGCATTTTATTTTTCAACTCGAATCAATGAGCCCAATCAGTCCTCCATGACAACAAAACCATAAACAACAGAGTAGGGCTGGCTAATAAGTCCTTAGTTTTGGGGTTATGCTCAGGTAAAACAATTTGGCTAATCTATACTTTCATATTTCCAAGTCCTATTCTTGAAGATCAAGGGATATAACATTTAATGAATTGACTGGAATTCTGATAGACTGGTTTTTAAATGTAAAGATATAATTGAATCATATTGTATGTAGTAGAAAGCGATGGGTTAAAATAAGCCTACATAAGCAACCCATAAAGTAACATGTAACATTGATTTACCTTGCAATAGATGTGGTTCAATTAGTAACATAAATGCTTGTCTTCTGATGCCTCTTAAGGGGACAGGTAATAGTAACTAAAGGATTACATTTAGAAAGTAACCTACCCAACCCTGATTAGGTCACCGCTGGTGATTTACATAAGGTTGGGAAATGCTGAACTTCTTCACCGCCTCCCACGCCACCTTCGCACCGCCCAACGGTCGGTTTAATGTTATGTTTCTGAAGATGAAATATTACTAGTAGCTATGCTTTTATAGTAGGTCAAGGATTCAGAATATGTAGTGGGGGGGGGGTCGGACCTCCCCAGGGCTGCACTACAGGTGGAGATGGGGGATATGCCATTGCAGATTAGGAGACAGCAGTTGGCAATGAATTATTTGGTCAACCTAGAGGGACATGGGGTGTCTCATCCTGCGAAAAGGGATTTTACAGGCATGCTGGGAACATGAGTGAACACGAGCATTGGGTGGGTCGGTAATACCCAGGTGAAGGAGATTAGACTGTATGGAAGGGAGTTTAGTCTAACGGTAGCTATTCCTGTAAATCCACTATGGCTACTCCCATCTCCAGTAGTTGATCTAGAAGTAGGAGAGACTACAGAAAGATTTGTTTAATAGACATCTGGATACTGTGTATCAGGATTTTGTGGCCATTTACACAGATGGTTCAAAAGACAGGATGCACTGGGTCAGCATTTGTAGTGCAGGAATGTGGGGTGGCAGGAAATGTATTTATTTGCTCTGATTAATGTGTAGTGTTGGAGTCTCCAGCCCTTTAGATCACGTAGTAGACAATACCTGCTTTATGAGGTACTACAAACCCATGGCAGGATTAGACAGATGGGTATACAGATAACATTTACTTGGGTCCTAGCCCATGTGGGGGTGGAGGGGAACGAGGCAGTTAATGTACTCAAATCAAATTTTATTGGTCACATACACATGGTTAGCAGATGTTAATGCAAGTGTAGCAAAATGCTTGTGCTTCTAGTTCCAGCCATGCAGTAATATCTAATAAGTAATCTAACAATTTCACAACTACCTTATACACACAAGGTGTAAAGGAATGAATAAGAATATGTACATATGGATGAGCGATGACCGAACGGCATAGGCAAGATGCAATAGATGGTATAGAGTACAGTATATACATATGAGATGAGTAATGAGGGTATGTCAACATTATATAAAGTGGCATTGTTTAAAGTGACTAGTGATACATTTATTACATCCAATTTTTTTATTATTAAATTGGCTAGAGATTGAGTCTGTATGTTGGCAGCAGCCACTCAATGTTAGTGATGGCTGTTTAACAGTCTGATGGCCTTGAGATAGAAGCTGTTTTTCAGTCTCTCGGTTCCAGCTTTGATGCACCTGTACTGACCTCGCCTTCTGGATGTTAGCGGGGTGAACAGGCAGTGGCTTGGGTGGTTGCTGTCCTTGATCTTTTTGGCCTTCCTGTGACATTGGGTGGTGTTGGTGTCCTGGAGGGCAGGTAGTTTGCCCCCGGTGATGCGTTGTGCAGACCTCACTACCCTCTGGAGAGCCTTACGGTTCTGGGCGGAGCAGTTGCCGTACCAGGCGGTGATACAGCCCAACAGGATGCTCCCGATTGTGCATCTGTAAAAGTTTGAGTGTTTTTGGGGACAAGCCGAATTTCTTCAGCCTCCTGAGGTTGAAGAGGCGCTGTTGCGCCTTCTTCACCACGCTGTCTGTGTGGGTGGACCATTTCAGTTTGTCCGTGATGTGTACGCCGAGGAACTTAACCGTCGATGTGGATAGGGGGGTGCTCCCTCTGCTGTTTGCTGAAGTCCACGATCATCTTTGTTTTGTTAATGTTGAGTGTCAGGTTATTTTCCTGACACCACAAGCACTTAAGAGTGGGGATGTTGTTTCAATGAGCAAGGCAGAGGCAAAAAGCCTCATATGGACAGTGATGGTGCAGAGACGGCAGGAGCAGTGGAATAAAGATACTTGGGCAGGCATTTATTTCAAATACAGTGGAAAGTCAGGAAGGACGGCAGGAAGGGACAGAAGAGAGGAGACTTATTTTTTTTTTACAAGATTACGGGTGGGACACAGCCGGTTGAATAAGACCTTAAATGTGATCGGAAAGCATTTCGCTACACCCGCGATAACATCTGCTAAATATGCCTATGTGACCAATAAAATTCGATTTGATTTGAAAGCTTCGAACAAGAAAGTGTGATTATTGCCAGGAAACGGAGCCCGTGGAGCATGTATTGCTAAGGTGTGGGCAGTATCAAAGGAAAACCGGGAGGCTGAGATCTAGTATGAGGGAGAAGGGGATACAGGAAATTAGTTTTAAAAGTATATTGAGTAGAATGCCATTAGATAGTATTTTTTAAGAGCAGCGGAGCTGGCAGGTAGGAATTCGTTTCTCCCGGTGGCTAATCGGGTGCGGTCTCCAGTACAGTAGGTGGAGGTAATGCACCATAACGTTGGATGCCAACCGCCGATAAACCCCACCGAATAAGAAGTAACTGTTTTGACCACACAGCATCCGCGTAGATGACAGAAACCTTGTAGACTGGTCGTGGCCAATAAATTATTTTTGAAGGCGACATGACATGCGCATTATACGCTGTTGATGACATTGCTAGCTGGTTCGACTGAACTTTGGAACTGCCAACTGGATTGCTAAAATACATAAAATATTGTCTCCTTCGTTAGACACGACCATGCTACAGTTCCTGGTGAGTTGATATCGAAATGAAAACGATACCTTGCAAACTTTCTGCGTATTGATGGGCTACTGTAGCTAGCTTGCTAACTTAGCTATCTATCATAACTATGCATTGTCAATGCTGCTGACCTAACTAGTAAAAACAACAGCATGTATTCCGTCTTGAATAACAGTTTTTATTTCTAATCTTGCAGGCTGGGTTTACCTTGGGAAACGTTGTTGGGATGTACCTCGCTCAAAACTACGAGGTATACTAAGAGGAGCAACTAGCCGTGGACTGAACTCCACTAACGTTACCAACCGAGTGAAGCAGAGACGAGGCTTTGTGGAGTCTAACTCTAACTACATCGACAAGGTCAATACTTAAAACCAAAAAAATCATTATATTATGAAACGCCTACCTTGTACCTATGTAGTTGCCTGATTTTGTTTGTTTGTGCTGAAATCAATACTTTTTTCAATAAACGTTAATCAAATACAACCACCAACTGTTTCCTTGCGACACATGCGCATTTGCGCTGTGTTGACATCTTAGAGCAACAGCAATGAGCAAACAGTCTGTGGTTGTAGTTTAACTTCGATTGAAAAAGTATGGATTTCAGCAAAAGAAAGGCGTGCAACAACAGAGGACTAACAGGTAGGCGTTTAATAATTCATTTGTTTTTTTAAGTATTGACCTTGGGCAAATCGAAGTAGTCAGAGCTCGATTCCACCAAGCCTGGTCTCGGCTCCACTCCATTGGCAGAGTCATCAGGAATTTCCTTCACGGTGGAGTTTAGTCCGCTAGGGAACAACCCACTATAGATGTCAGTCAGTGTCGATGGTTCCCCTGTGTATTTGCTCTGATTGCTCCACCTCTGTTTAAGGTCCCCAACATTTCCAAAAAGATAGAAGCCTTCAAGAAGGATGTGGCAGCGAAGAAGAAACCTCCAGCAGATTAAAGAAGAGACTGTTTCTTTCAATCCATGTTGTTGATCAGAGGCAGATTGAAGAGATGGGGACTATTGGAACAACAAAATGCACACCGCAAAGGACATATCTTTTTTCATCTAATTTAATCTTTGCTATTAAAAGCAATGTGTACTAAGGTTACACTGGCAGAGGAATATATTGTAAAAATGATTCTCTAATCAGGGTTTTTACAGTGCCTGGACTGGTCCAGTGTTATTTTTTTGTTTGTATTCTTAAAGCGCTTAGCTACATTTTTAAGATAATATTATGAGGGTTCTATTTATGAGTGGATATGTGAAGATGACTAACTGCTGTGGGATCTAATACACTTCAGAAACCTTGGCCTTATCCTCGCAAGCAGCTGGGTGGGACACTGGCAATTGCATTTATATCAAGTCTAAACATGGCATTTTCACAATATTCTATTGTCATTTTTGCCAACTAAACAGTGCAGTTACAGCTTTTGAGTGATGTTATATTGAATTGGGAGGCCTGTTCTATGGATTCTATTTCTGTGGGTGTTATGGTATTGAGAATGAGTCACTCATGTAAATTGCATTGTTTGGTGTCCATTCTAGGCTAAATGCTGTTCTCTAACATCGTAGGCCTAATTCAGAAGTCTTTTCAGCCTGCATTAATACATTTGCTGATTTTGGTTCTGTGTCAAATTGAAAGATGTTACATCACATAAGATAGTGTTGTTAAGCAAGGGACCTAACTCAATACTTCATCACCATCCAGTAAAATAGATTTATTTTGTTGGGCCTTTTTTTTCACCCCATTTTTCATGGTATCCAATTGGTAGTTACAGTCCTGTCCCCTCGCTGCAACTCCCGTACGGACTCAGGAGAGGCGAAGGTCGAGAGCAGTGCGTCCTCTGAAACCCAACCAAGCCGCACTGCTTCTTGACACAACGCCGCTTAACCCGGAAGCCAGCCGCACCAATGTGTTGGAGGAAGCACCGTACACTCCGCGACCGTGTCAGCGTGTATTGCGGCCTGCCACAGGAGTCGCTAGTACGCGATAGGACAGGAACATCCCTGCCGGCCAAACCCTCCCATAACCCGGACGACGCTGGGCCAATTGTGCGCCGCCCAATGGGTCACCCGGTCACGAACTAGGTTCTCTAGTGGCACAGCTAGCAGTGCCTTTGACCTCTGCGCCACTCGTGAGGACCTATTTTGTAGGATAGTTATTCTAACTTGCCATGTTTATGCTTAACCTCCATTATCGAGAGAAGCATTCTTCACACGCGTCGCAGCTATTTCTTTTCTTGAGAGCATCTGGGTATGGTATGCCAGCAGAGGTCGACATAGGTCAATGTTTTTGTTCCCCTCTTCTCTGTAAATAACAACCAATCCACCAGAGGTCACCAAAGTTATATTTTGAATTTGACTAAAAACGACATTATAATCTGTTAAACTGAAGTGTTAGAGATTCTGCAATGTAAAGGTAATTTCCTATTTAGCCAAAATAAGCAGCATTTAGCATGAATGCAGTCTCTGCTAAATCGGGAACAGTGGAGACTGCTGAGGGCTCATAATGGCTGGAATGGTGTAAAACCATTCCATTCCGGGCCATTACTATGAGCTGTCCTCCCCTCAGCAGCCTCCACTGATCGGGAACATTGCCTTTACATTTATATCACGCTGTAAAGCTGGATTTCCGCCATGCGGACTGAATAGAGCCCGTACTAAACTATGATAATGTTTGTTTTGGTCTTGGCAAGGTTTATGGTAGAATCACTTTTTGTTTTCTTGCTCTTCATTCCTCCCATTTAGTTTTTTGTTGACTCGGGCCATCCAAAGCCTCGGAACTCCAGACAGTCAACTGCATTGTGTGAAATGTAGTAAACATTCTGCATGGCTGCTGGACTGAGAATGTCCTCTTCTGACTGATCTCTTGGATGACCTTCTACTCTCAGCCTTCTTGGCAGGCCTGCCACTGTGTGACCTTGACTTTCTGGATTCTGTTGATTTTCTTGATCGTGTAGGCTGTGGACAAACCATTTAGATAATCAGTATAGATAACATGGAAAGTTCATGTGAAGCAGTATGTTTTAGTAATGTAGGCTTCTTGCTTTACACTGCACCCTTGACCAGTGATCAATGTATGCAACAACTGCATCAAATTTACTGTACCATTGTGTGGACATTCCTCTCCTATATGATTTGTGAGATTGTTCATTCTCTGCAAATGTGTCAACGAAGAAACCTGGAAACATCAGGGACCTCACACAAATAGGTTACTTTTACTTTTGAAGTAAATGATGCATGCCCACATCCCAAACCTTACCAAGTTGCATTTTTCTATTAGGTCCTTGTGAACAAGTGAAAGCTATTTTTTACGTGAAATGAAATCACACAAGTATTGAAAGAACCTAGAATAGTAATAGAAATAGTTACGCTTACCAACCTTTCGGTGTAAAAGTCTATCAGAGAGACGACATCCCATGTGTTTGTATCCTGTTGCCGTAGAGACTAGGCTTGTTCTTGACGTTTGAATAGGCAGCCGCTTTTACAAGGTTGTCCCCCACCTCTGTGCAGCTGGGCATGACGTTAGTTGTTGTATCTCACGTCCTTTGCCTCCCACAAATAATTTGTTTTCATCACCATGGTAATCTGCTTATTATCTCCTGGCATCATGAATATTAAATGACAAAAAAAACCATTCCTTATTCACTATCAATAAATAGACCTATACCAAGGGGAGAACAATTTTGCTTACCTTTTTAACTTGGGGATTAAAAAAACAAACACTTTCAGACAAGAAAACATCATGTATTCTCACACTACTTGATCTCCATTGAAACCTTGTGTGGCATGCACATCGGTCAGACAACACTATCCTGAATAGGTTCTAAAAAGGGCTGGAGTCTAGAGTGTAGACTTCATAAACATTATCCATAATAAATGTATGCAAATTAAAACCAGTGATCTCTTTATTTAGAAAATACAGAATATGAAGGACAGAATTATCTTACAAGTTTCAACTCCGATATGTCTTTCAACGGAATAATGCCTCTGTACAGGACAGTGATTGTACATACCCCTGAACAAAATCAATATTATTATTACACTATCCTATAATTATGACAAAAACACAAATAGAAATATCCAAACACTGCAAAACACATTTAGGAACACTTCCTCCAACTGTGCCAGAACTCAACAAACATACATACATGTACTGTAGAGTATTTCCAGCGATTGTACAATTTCCGGTAGAAAAAATAGATATTGCGTTGTTTTGAATGAGAGGTGCTCTGAGTAAGGCATTCATTTATAATCAAAACTGGCACTCATTACTTTGTCACATGAGGATAGGGTTTCTGAAAAAAAGTAACTGCAACAAAAAGTGTAAAGAAATGTATCAACATTGTGCTAGGTTACTGTTTGTGCCAATCCAAGTGTAGACTACTTTTCAATGCTTAGATTGACATTACCATGTTATTGCAAGTCCACCAGTTGCATTCAAACTCACATACTGTATAAGTAGTGAGGAGGAAACCATAGTTGTACAACCTGAACTTTAAAATTATTGTACATACTGAAAACCTGAGAACCTCAAGATAAGCAGTTATTTTTTTAAATCTTTTGCATTCAAGAAAACCCAGAAGTAAAGGGCAAATGACTTTCTCTTCACCTGTGTGGGACAAACTTGACATGTCTTTTGAGACATACTCCAGATTGTGCTGACTCAATAGACAATAATGTAGGTGCATTTACCAAAACACCCTACATCTACCAAATGGTGAGTGAGAGTACATTTTGAATTTGTGTCCTAAAAACAGAATTTTAACAAGTCACATTTTGAAATACTGTATCAAATTTCAGAATACACTTTTAAATATGACATATTCAAATAGAAATATAAAACTGCAGCCATGCACACTTAGTTTCCACAAAGAAGCACAATTCAGTTACACGATCATCGTTCAATACAAAGATAATACAACAAAGTACATCTCAGCCGCCTACACAAATTCTCCAGAGAGAGACACTAAAGACTACACTAGATAGTATGAAAAAGTGACCATGACCGTGTCTTATGTGCTTCTGTCATCAGAGAATGTTCCATAACCTTGAAAGTTACAGAACACTCACCAGAGAATACATACTGGCCTTGACAGCCCAAGGTAGTTCTACTTTACAGTGAAATAAATTTGACTAGACAACAGATCTCATAAAAATCAACACCATAGTGTGACAACTACTGTGTATTCAGTGAGGGAGATCATAGCCTCACAAGGACACTTGTAGTCGTTGTGCTGTTATTCAAGGTTGGCTGCTGTGCTGCTCTGTGGAAGTGGGGAGGTGGACTGAGGTCTAAACCAAGACAGCCATGACACCTTTGGGAGGACAGAGAGTGAAGCACACATGACTCCTCAGGGTCCCAGAGGGAGTCAGGGACACTGCCATCGATTTACCGAGAGACAGCCTCCCCATGTTGGGCCGATGAACCCCCTCAAGCCTACAAATCCCTGGTCAAACCCGTCAGCTTAGCCTCAAAAAGTTTGCCTGTGTCCTTATCCTTTATTTTCTCTCTATCTGGCTTAAGGCTTCACAGACCTTTATAAACATAAATGAACTACCACATACTACAGCAGGGTTCCTTCACTGGCTGGACAGCGGGAGATTCTATTCCCTCCCCAAGTTCTTATTTTTTTCTCATTGTTGAACATGAAAAACTCTAAAAACAATAGGAAATCAGCTCCAAGTGGTTTTCATTTTGGAAATCTGTTTGCCAAGTATTCCCACGCATAATACAGAGATGTGATCATATACAAATGTAAGCAAGTTATTATCTGTTTTTTTTCTTTATGTCTACGAATTATTTGTAATTATGTTTCGGCCCCCTGACCATCTGCTGAAGAAGAAGAAAATCATCCCGCGGCTGAATCTAGTTGATGATCAACGACTTACAGGAATATCTGTTTGTGATTACACAAATTAAAATACTATTAATCTAGAAATGGGAAATGTTGTTCAATTCTCCCTTAAAGCTCAGTGCAGTCAAAAACGTGACTATCCTGTGTTTTATATATATTTCCACACTGAGGTTGGAATAATACTGTGAAACTGTGAAAATCATGATAATGCCCTTTAAATGTAACAGCTGTTTCTTCCTGTTTTGGTCTGCCTGGTGACATCCACAGGCGGGGTAAATTAGTTCAAAACCTGTCTACCAATAACAGCTAATTTCGCCCTCCCTACTCAGACCAACTCCAGACAGTCCTGGCAAAATTCTTGCTTGAGAAATTGCTCTTTGCCATTTTAACTGAAAACAATCACAGCAAGGTACTTAATCGTTAGCCTGTTAATACACAGTACTTTCTTGACAAAAAAGGCATTTTTTTTTCTAGAAATATCAACCACAATATCATCTGCAGCTATGAGATTTACATACTGAAACATAATGGCTGTAATCATAAGTAAATACACATGTAAAACATTACAACATAAACTAAACACAGTGCCAATACTTAAAATGTACATCTTCATAAAAAAAGAGGACACGTCATGGATATAAAATTAATTATTCCACAAAGCACAGAAGCGAACCAAATTGAGTGAGAAAAAAAAATGTACTGGTGGTTTGGACATAGTGGTTGGATTGGTTGTCGTGACTGACAGAATAGTGATAGTATTCCACATAGTTGTACTATAAGAGCTTGCTCCTGCCAAGTTGCCATGACATCATTATTACTGTCTATATCATTACTGTACAATTTCTGCATGGATACAGGTGATTACAAACAGATGTTCTACTTCTGCCACATATTTACATGAAGATCACAGTAGTCGTAGGCTTGTGTCTCTGGTATGCGTGTCCTCCCCCCTCATCGGGCCTATTGTAGTAGGCCTTCCCATTGGATAGGCTGTGAAAACACCTCTCTCTCCAGCCACATTTCATAGCTGTAGTGGAAGTCCTCCGGCAGCTCAACACGCTGGCCCAGAACACTTTGCAGGCAGTTGTCCACCGGGGCGAACTCGCCGTTCTGGTTCTTGTCGTAGCGACGGCTGTTGAACTTCTCGATGCTCTCCCTCAGGGCGCACTCCTCCGCCTGGAAGTCCCACGGCCGCGCGTCGATATCTGGAGGACAAAAGAACAATTAACAGCAGAGTTTAATTCGCAGGTCGCACCACATAACCCTTTCCATTGTCTCTGTCGATTTTCTGTTTGGAATACACATGTTATACTGTTGTTAAAGGAGAGTTAGACCTCAATAATCAATCAATACAGAGAAAAGAGTCAAGTCTGGGATTGCAATTTACAGCAGAGGGACTTGAGGGACCAAGGGATCTCTCTCAGTCTATCTGGTCCATTGAGAATAGAACCTGAGACATGTGATGACAGACAGTCGTCTCTTTTTCTCTGAGGGCCTCTCACCTCTAACTGGCTCCTGGTTTGGTTACTATGGCAACATATACCGGCCTAGATACCGGCTATCTTACAGTAGTTGGGTGATTGGACTTTCAGTTACGGAGATCCTAATCAAAGGCATATAGTATGTACCTACATCATTACATTCACAGGTATGCGTTCAAAAGTTTATTTGCATCTTACCGTTGCCATAGGCCCAGTCGTCATTGAGCCTGTGTCGTACTTTCTGGTAGATGGCTGACATGGTCTTCATGTTGCTCTTCCTCCACTGGCGGCCCAGGTACTTGGTCTGGATCTTGAGCAGCTTGAGGACATACAGCTGCATCGTGGCCTGTTTGACCTTCAGCGCCCTCTTCAGGATGGGAGCAGACTTGAACACCACCAGCATCTGAGAGAGGAGGAGGAGGTGGAAGAGGACACAGTGCATCTCAAAAGTGTCCCGACACAAGTCTGAATTCCAAACCGTCCGCTAGCCTGTACGCCCTAGGCACTCTAGTAGATCGGAAAGGATCTGATAGGCTCTACAAGTGGGCCCTGAATAAGGGACATATGATCATAGAGAGAGGCAACACCAGGTCTCTCTCACCATGGTCCTGGAGTGTTTCCACTTAGTCAGCTTGTTGAGGATCCTCAGCAGGTTGATGCAGGAGAAGAGATTACGCCAGCAGAACTGATTATGGTCTCCAGCTTCCTACAATCACAGGAAAAGAAAGGGTTAGGAGAATTGAAAACGCCCACAAAGAACACATATATAACCTGCCTACTATTTAGGACGGGTAGCCGGACACGGCCAGTGTCTAATCACAGCCAACAGATAAACCCATAGCCAGGTCTTTAACATTTGAACAGTCTGATGTAAACACATGGGTTTGTGATCTGGACTCACCAAGCTCTCAGCCGTGAGCTCAGGCATCTCGTGGACCACACAGTGAGGGAAGTCCAGCACACATATACTACAATGTGAGCACACAGAGGAGATCACACACACACACACACACACACACGAGATTATTACAGCCCATCTTCCTGTCAACAGTGGTGTTACACCTGTCATTGAGGTGAGAGACACATTTACCATCCACACCTGAACCCCCCCGTGTTTTGGCAACTCCACTTCTACCCCTGTGTCTTTTATGAGCAGGAAACAAATACCTGGCAGACGGAAGCCATGCCTTTATGTGGGTGCAGATGCACCTCTGGCACTGTGGCAGAAACTAAGTGGTTGTCAGTTGTAGTCAGCAAGTCCTACCTGTTTTTGGCACTGATGTAAGACAGGATGTTCTGGTTGAAGAACTTGAGGATGAGTGGGATGCAGTTAGCGAACACCAGGTGCTGAGAGACAATCTCAAACTGAAGAGAGAGAGAGAGAAAGACACAGGAAGTACAAGGTCACTGCAAAGTCACTGACTGTCTTTAGTGCACAGGAACCATGGAGGACCAGACAAAGCACTAAGTCACGATGGCCCTTTAATTCCTAATAAGGAAAAATGCAAAGCTATTAAATAATAAAAGATAAATCCTCCAACCCCTCAGTCTTTCTATATTTTATGAGCAGCCTGCGGAGTTCAGGAATAGACCGATTTCTCCTCTTTTGTACACTGCTCAAAAAAATAAAGGAAACAATAAAATAACACATCCTAGATCTGAATGAATGAAATAATCTCATTAAATACTTTTTTCTTTACATAGTCGAATGTGCTGACAACAAAATCACACAAAAATAAATCAACGGGAATCCAATTTATCAACCCATGGAGGTCTGGATTTGGAGTCACACTCAAAATTAAAGTGGAAAACCACACTACAGGCTGATCCAACTTTGATGTAATGTCCTTAAAACAAGTCAAAATGAGGCTCAGTAGTGTGTGTGTGGCCTCCATGTGCCTGTATGACCTCCCTACAACGCCTGGGCATGCTCCTGATGAGGTGGCGGATGGTCTCCTGAGGGATCTCCTCCCAGACCTGGACTAAAGCATCCGCCAACTCCTGGACAGTCTGTGGTGCAACGTGGCGTTGGTGGATGGAGCGAGACATGATGTCCCAGATGTGCTCAATTGGATTCAGGTCTGGGGAACGGGCGGGCCAGTCCATAGCATCAATGCCTTCCTCTTGCAGGAACTGCTGACAAACTCCAGCCACATGAGGTCTAGCATTGTCTTGCATTAGGAGGAACCCAGGGCCAACCGCACCAGCATATGGTCTCACAAGGGGTCTGAGGATCTCATCTCGGTACCTAATGGCAGTCAGGCTACCTCTGGCGAGCACATGGAGGGCTGTGCGGCCCCCCAAAGAAATGCCACCCCACACCATGACTGACCCACCGCCAAACCGGTCATGCTGGAGGATGTTGCAGGCAGCAGAACGTTCTCCACGGCGTCTCCAGACTCTGTCACGTCTGTCACATGTGCTCAGTGTGAACCTGCTTTCATCTGTGAAGAGCACAGGGCGCCAGTGGCGAATTTGCCAATCTTGGTGTTCTCTGGCAAATGCCAAACGTCCTGCACGGTGTTGGGCTGTAAGCACAACCCCCCACCTGTGGACGTTGGGCCTTCATACCACCCTCATGGAGTCTGTTTCTGACCGTTTGAGCAGACACATGCACATTTGTGGCCTGCTGGAGGTCATTTTGCAGGGCTCTGGCAGTGCTCCACCTGCTCCTCCTTGCACAAAGGCGGAGGTAGCGGTCCTGCTGCTGGGTTGTTGCCCTCCTACGGCCTCCTCCACATCTCCTGATGTACTGGCCTGTCTCCTGGTAGCGCCTCCATGCTCTGGACACTACGCTGACAGACACAGCAAACCTTGATGTGCCATCCTGGATGAGCTGCACTACCTGAGCCACTTGTGTGGGTTGTAGACTCCGTCTCATGCTACCACTAGAGTGAAAGCACCGCCGGCATTCAAAAGTGACCAAAACATCAGCCAGGAAGCATAGGAACTGAGAAGTGGTCTGTGGTCACCACCTGCAGAACCACTCCTTTATTGGGGGTGTCTTGCTAATTGCCTATAATTTCCACCTGTTGTCTATTCCATTTGCACGACAGCATGTGAAATGTATTGTCAATCAGTGTTGCTTCCTAAGTGGACAGTTTGATTTCACAGAAGTGTGATTGACTTGGAGTTACATTGTGTTGTTTAAGTGTTCCCTTTATTTTTTTTTAGCAGTGTACATTCTATGGAATCGTTTACTATCATCAAAAGAATGTTCAAAACCACATTTTATTAGCACAGCTACTATTATAGCTGTATGCATATGAATTGAAAGCATTCTATCGTCCTATTTTTGGGGTGTAAAAGACACTCTGAAATGACAACTCTACACTCACGACGGGGGTTCCAATAAGAGGATTTAGCCAATCTGCTCTCCCTAGAGTTACTCAGCTCTGGGCCACGGCTGTCTAAGAGCCAGCAGGATACGAGCCATAGGCAGACTCAAACCCTTTCACTCAGCTGGGTTCTGCAGTTGCATTAATACGTCTTTGTAGCAAGCTTCATTTTGACAGTTGGTAGTGGGAAATAAGCATGAAAGTAATCATTTTGGCCAGTAGATGGCGCTACTATAATTTTACATCCAGCTATGTTTCATCTATCATCCTTTTTAAAAAAATGGGGAAATTGCTCCTTTTTCATTTAGGATTTTACAGAATAGTCCTGACCTGCTGCAAGGTATGGGATGCAGCCAGGTACAAGCACACTATTCTCAAAAGAGCAGATGCTCCATTTCTCTGTGAAGAGGATTCACTACCTATCACTAGCGGTGGCGTGCCAAACAGTAAATATAGAACCAATCCCTTTTTTAAGGAGCTTGATATTGCGCGCTGAAGAGAGACACACTCGCTCATCTCAGGGAGAAGCAGTAGTAGGAGGACGATAAATGAAGCTAATCGCCCCATAAATCGGAATTATAATCCTTTACAAGAGCAGATTTTGGAGGGAGCTCAGCTTTGCATTTTGGAAGACGGATGGTGCTGCTATGTACCCATTTCTTGTCTGATGGCGTTTCTCCTCTCTCTCTATTCTGCCTCCCTCTATCCATCGCCTTCTCTTCGTGCGGGGAGACGTATGAACCTTTGACTGTGTGCCTATCATTCCAGTGCAGGATCTGTCTATAGGCTGCCAGCAGCCAAAGGGGCTGGGGCAGGGAGAGGAGAGAAAGAGAGAGAAATGTGGTGGTGAATGTGGAGGGCTGGGAGAAGAGAGAGAGTGGAGGCTGACCTAATGTGTGAGGGTGTGAAAGGTGTGGGGGGGGGGGGGGGGGGACCAGTGATGTAGGGGTTAAAAAAAATTGTTGGGTAAACTAATCGCCGGTTGTGGTGAAAAAAGTAATGCATTCTATACTTTCAATGCATTTTACTGCAAAAACGGTTAAACTGCGTTTACTTGCGTTCGCACTGCACTACACCACTGGAAGAGATATGAGAGCGAGAGAGCAGCGGAAGACCTGAAGGAGAGGGGGAGAGAGGAAGGGATGGAGAGCAAGAGATAGAGGCTGACCTGGTGTGTGAGGGTGAAAAGGTGGGAAACAGAGAAAGAAAGAAAGAGACAGAGGTAGAGAGAAAGAAAGACAGATAGTGGTAGTAGGTAGCTTACTTGGTAAATGTGATTGAGTTTCAGGTGCTTGAGCAGCAGGAGCAGAAGTGCAGAGATGGCCTTGACAATGATCTCCTTGTGTCTGTTCACGTCAATACCCAGCTTCATGCTCTGGAGGACCGTGATTCTGCCATCACACACACACACACACACACACACACCTTTTATGTGATTCATAGCAACAACTTCCCTTGACATGACAAATCTATAGTCATTGACTTTATTTCTGAACAAACTAAATTCATTTCCAACTTAAGCCCGAACAGCAAAGATGACTATGAGGGAACAAGGAGAGGCACAAGGCTATTACACATACGGCATCTCCTCTGGCAGCACATCAGCCAGTATATTGATGGAGTCCGTCTTGGCTTTGGAGGTAGGTGCTGCAGCCAGCAGCAGCTTCAGAAGGGCAATCTGATAAATACAACGTGGGTTCTCAGCTCTGAAACATGACAGGTCTAGACAGCAAATACTTAGTAAAAAAATCTACAGCGCCGGCATGATTTTCAAGATGCAAAACAAGATGACGCCATGTGAAGTGTCTTGTCGGAGCAGAATATAACGGTAGATGTCCTCACCACATACTGAGACAGGTTAGGAAGCATTCCCAGATACAGGATCTCTGTTGGGGTCTCATCCACATCCTCTTCTCCCTGACCAACACAACACCACACAATATGAGTTACACATGGTCTACAGTCAACTTATTTCCACTCACAAAGCCCTGTTCCAACACTTAGAAAATGAAGGATCATATTTTTATTTCACCAGGTTAGTCTCATTGAGATTAAACATCTATTTTTCAAGAGAGACCTGGCCAACATAGAAACAAAAAGGTTTCATTGCAAAGACACATTAAAAATGTAGACATTGAGCGGACATGATGCTTTGGGGAGGTGTGGTGCAACTAGGAGTCAAAACAATGACAGCCCCCACAACTTCATTGTCCAGTTCTGTTTTAGCCTAGCGTTGAACTCATTCAAACGAGGGGAATTTCTGTAATTTCATATAAAGTAAACAGTAGGAAGCGTCACTGACCAGGGTCATGGGGCACTGTTGAAGCTCCTCTTCCCTCTTGATCTGCATCTCGGCTATAGAGACATATTTGTGCTGGAGGGAAATGGTGAGTTAGCCTATACGCCACCACGATACGATCTAAAGCACTATGAGAATCAGCGCAAAGCACTTCGTTACCACAATCCATTCCATTCCACTTCGCACTTTTTCAATGAGACATCACCATGGCGTAATACTATAGTATTTCTGACTGTCACTTGTCAGGCAGCGCCCGATGTGTAAACAGAAGAGGCTTTTAACAGGCGTTAAATTAGACTTTACAGATTGACACACAGAAGGGCATTCCTCGGTGTAAAGGTGTTTCACAGTCAGTTCAAACACACAATTGATTTCTAAGTGGGACGTCGATGTCCAGGGATATTGACTAGCTGGTCAAATACACTGGCGATGAAGTATTGAAGTTCAACACTCGATCCTGGTGGAGAGAGAGGGATGGAGGGATTGAGAGGAGAGGGGGAGAGGATAGAGGAGGAATGATAAGACTGAGATCTCTCCTCCTTACTTGTTTAAGGGTCTTCACACTCTCGTGTATGGGTCTAGGAAGACCGACTAGTGTCTCTGTGTCACTAGAAAACAAACATAGCACCAGTCAGCACAGCAACAGAGAGAGAACATTCACTGGCACTGCCATAACTATGACCACACATGGCAGTGTACTACACGGATAGAGCCTTTCAGATATAACACAGTGATATTGACACTCACTTTCCCAGAGTGAAGCCGATGAACTTGTTCCTGCTGGTCTCCAAGAAGTGCTCGATGTCTTTCTCTCTGTCGAGACAGACAGACAGACAGACAGACAGACAGACAGACAGACAGACAGAAAGGGGAGGAGCTGGTCAGGCATCTCAAATCACCTGAAGCCTGCTGCCTCTCACTAACCCCCAGTCTGAGATCCACCTTCTCACTGATCACACTACTAAACCAACTGTGTTTCCTAACCTGGCTTCCCGGGCTTGTAGCGATACTATCCAGACAGACTGATCAAAGACATACGGCTGCTAACCAGATGATGCATCTCATGCTTAAAGCCTCATCAGTCACGCTCGATGCTGCCTCTGTATTCTGTTCGATATTGGGATCTGGAATTCCGCCTCGTGCTAAATTATACCAGCACTGCGCTATGGTTCAAGGTTACACACACACACACACACACACACACACACACACACACACACACACACACACACACACACACACACACCTCTGTTGGGGTGAATAATGCATGAGTTTAAGAGCTAAGACTGGGTCGCTCGCGGCCGTCCTTTCCTTGCCTCCCCCTGTCTCCCTCTGCCCTCTCAGTCTTATCCACACAGCTGTGTAGACGGAGGCCATCTTGCGAGGGGGAGCTAGGGGACCAGGCTGTTACTGTATGAGTGACTGAGGTGGGTTACTTTGAGTTCTCCTGAACAGAGGGGGCACTATCAGCAGCATGAGTGTGTTGAATAACAAAACTGGAACCCAGTCTAAACTTTTTATTTTTAATGTTATCCCTTGAGTTTGAAGATCTGAGGTAAGCAATAAGGTGATAGATCCACCCTGACTTCTGATAGTGTTTGGGGAGCTTCAGCTATATTACACCCATCCAATCCTTTCAGATTTGCAAACACAGAAGGGTCAAGAGTTATGGCGAGGGGCTAGAGGTTTGTTTGGAAATGGGCCTCCCAGTCTTACCTGACTTTGGGGGCCCAGGGCAGACCCTTGGGGAGGGACGCTCTCTCAGTGGGGGGTCTGAGCGGGGGCGGTGGGGGTGGTGGCTGGATGATGACATCACGGTCCAGGGGGTCCACCTCGCCCTCGATGCCACTGTCGGCTTCCTCGCCGTCCTCCTCCTCGTCTCGTGCGTCGTCGTTCTTAAAGGGGTCTCGCTCGTTGTACGTGTCTAGGCTGTCCTGCTTTACCAGGGGCTGGAACCCAGAACAACCAGCAGGGGGCATGAAAGAGGCCGTCCCTTCACACACACAGGGTTAGGCCCCGGCTTCCCACTTCAACCACAAGCAATACTAAGATTTACCAAACGTAAGGCTGCACTCCAAGACAAAAGGCTACAGAAACTCCCAGTAAAGAAAACTCGAGGAACGTTTGGGCCCGACTCCATATTCAAGTGTTAAACATTCCACTTACAACCATATCAGTCATACAACACAAACCCAGTAATCTCATGCCACTTCGATAGTTTTAATGAAGGACTGAGGCATCATCAATGCAACAAGCATCAAGCAGAGGGGGTTGCATTCAATAGCAGCGAAACGCCAGTGCAATGTAACGTACGGTGGTGTGCTGGTAGTAACTAGTCGTTAGGTGTGTGGTGGTGAGGAGAGCAACAGAGAGGACGGAAACGGTGTGACCAGGGGTAGAATTTTACGACTCGTATCCCATGGAGAACAAGCCATTCAGCTCTGTGCTGGGAAAGAAGCTGCAGTGAACTGTTGTCTACAGTGACACGATGACGGCTAAACAACTCAGCGGAGACAGAGACTAGAGGAAAGCTCCCGTCATGTGACCTCAATGACCACAGCCAGCCCTGCCTCTGTACCCACCCATACCATGGCAGGACGCAGTGAAGGAGGAGAAGAAGATGGGGAAGAGGAGTAGGAAGGAGGAGGAGGACAAGGAGGAGAAGGAGAAAGAATAAGAGGAAGAGGAGAAAGAAGAGGAGACGAAAGAGGTGGAGGAATAGAAGGTGCAAGAACCAGCCCAAGGCAGAGAAAATGCAGAGGGAAAGTGGGTAAAGACCTGCTTCTTGGGAAAGGGACTGTCTCCTTCCAAGCTATCAACAAAGGCACTCTGCAGGGACACAAGGAAGAGGAGGGGGGGGGGGGGTTGAGAGCCTGATGAAGTCAGAGCTCTAGTCTAAAAACAGCACAGTTGGGATTAGAGGAAAAAGTTAAAAGAACAAACGTGTCATTCACTCCACTGTCAGGGGAACACAGTAGACGGATGGCGACCACATGGTTCCTAGTCACATTTCCTACTGCTATAGCCAGGCTGAGCGATCAATGCTTGTTAGCCTCACACACACCATGCCCTCTGTGACCGCAGGGGTCAGTTAAGCTCACTGTTAGAACACATCAGGTGTGTATTCAGTCCAGTGGGAGTCTAACGCACAGGTGTGCCTATGTGAAAAGCACCGGGGGACAGAGCGTGAACAGTATGTGCATAATAGAATGATTGGTAGAATACGGACCCTGCGGCTGCGGCGTCCTCTCTTGGCCTGCTGTTGCTGTTCTATGAGCTCCATTGCCGAGGCTGGAGGAGAGGCTGCTCTCATGCTCCGGACCACCTTGATGCTGTCCTCGGGTAAGGGGGGCAGGCTCAGCCTCTCTCTGCCTCGAACCTTCATCTCCTGGAGCTCCTCGAAGCCCCCCATGGTGAACTGTAACACACACACACACAGTTTGAGATGGACACATACACACAGAGACAGACGGACACAGAAAGCCATAGAGACGTACATGAGCGCACATGCACAGAGCTCTACGCCGATATTGGCAAACCTCGGTTTCCAAGCCCGTCAATTTCACTGTGGAGCTAGTCTAGCCTGACACGACTAGAACATTCTAACATCCTTCTAACAAGTGTTTTGAATGTACAATAGATGATAACATAACGGTGGATGGAATAGCTCCGTTGCGAAGCGGCTAGCCTACTAAAGGGACAGGCGATGGCGTCTGTGCTGCAGCTTACTGACCAGGATGGTCTTCCAGAGCAGCAGCAGGACCTTCTTCATGGGAAAGTGCGGAGCGTTCATACTGCAGAACTTGGTCACCATGGTGAAGAGCAGCAGGGCAAATGGCTCTCCGTTGTACAGAGGAGAACCTGAGGTTAGAGGAAAGGAAAGGGTCAACAGCCAGCACAGACCTACAGTATACACATGGCACACATACAGTGCACACACTAAAACATTTCCTGTATAATTTACAGTAACTTACTGGCAGCAATTGGCCAGTAAGTTACTCTACTTTCTTTTACAGTACAGCTACTGTAATCCATTTTATGGTACCAACATTTTTACTGTAATCTAATTTACAGTACCAAGTCAGTTACTGTAATCTAAATTACAGTACCAATTACAATTACAGTATATTTCTGTAATTACCCAGTGTTCTTTGCAAGTTTTCATTTTTTCCATTTACATTTTGGTCATTAGCAACTTACAGTCGGTGCATTCATCCAAGGTTGAGAAAAAAAGATCAAAGTAAAAAGTTTCTGTAACCGTTATTGAAAATATTGTTGTAGTTATAGGATACTGGTCTTCAAAATAATAGTAATTAAAACAAGATATCTTATGATATATCTTTGACTATTACTGGATAGTGTCAATACATTACTGAGATAGTCAGGGCAACTTGATACCAGCTTCCTGTAAATGACTATAATGTCAAAGAAATTAAACACAATACTGCAAAGGTGACTAATAAACTGTAAGAAAGTAATTATTGCAGTATTTTACTGTAATTACAAGGGATTGGAGCAATAAGTTTGGCTGCTAGGGATTTGTATATTACAGCACATTAATGAATACTAGGTGCTTTATATCACTTCTACAGGCCTAATCAAAGGCTTCCAAACTGTCCGTGATTACAGGGCAAAACAAATCAAATGAACATGGTTAAATATTCAACCATTAAAGGTTTAAGACCCGCTGCCACTCTGATCTAGTCTAGCAGACACCAGCTCTCGAGCTATGTAGTCACGTGGGTCACGCCAGCCAGGCTAACTCTGATCTGTTCCCTATATACATTTCATTGTTAGGGAACCACTTCCACATATCAGTTAAATTCGTACAGCATTCTCACTAAAGGGAGCAACAAATATAGCCTCTTAAAAGACACAACAATACCATGCACCCACTAGTGGTCAAAAGGTTTTTGGCGCTCCAAAAATGCAGTATGGTACTGTATTCTGAATTACAGTCAATTACAGGCAGCAATTGGCCAGTAAATTACTGTAGATTTACAGGACAAGGTTTGTAGAATTCCTTATATACTGTATATTACTGTATTCTGGGGGGGTACAGCATTCTCACTCACCTGTGCAACAAATATAGCCTCTTACAAGGCACACATTAACATACAGTATCTTAATGAGTCAGATACTCTTTCCCAGCTTACAACATTAACCCACAATGCACCATAATTAATTCTGTAGAACACATTTAAGGTATTTTACTGTGTATTTCACAGTGTTTTAATGTTGAAATTAAAGAAAAGTCTTACACTGCACACACAACTACACACGCACAAACACAAACCCAGTTCAGTCTTGAAGGCCTCTCTGGCAGTTCTCCACTCTGGCCTGTCGTCCTCTGTCTGCAGACGGATGGTCTCCACCATCAGGTACATGATGGTTAGCAAGACCCTAGTGGAACACAAGAGGTCAGAGGTCAGAATGAACAGGTGTGTGCATGCATGCATGCGTCAAGACAAATAGTCTGTAAGCTACCGAGGTAGAACGTCTCTCCGCTCCAAAAACATAACTATGTGTGCTTGTGCATACATTATATGTCTGCCTATGTGTAGTTTGTATGCGTGAATCTGTAAATGTGTGCTCTTGCCTAGCTAATGCATCAGCCTAAATCACCCTACAGTAATTATACAACATTAGCGAGGCAGTGTCCTGTGCATCAACACATTGATTAAGATGGAAAACAAGCCATAATGGCCTCCATTTTCTACAAGCTATTAGGACGTGTTATTTGGTTTCCCACCTTATTGTCCCTAGAATTTCTAAGCAAACAGCTAGAGGCAGGGCTTTCTCCTAAAGAGCTCCATTTTTATGTAATGGTCTGCCTATCCATGTGAGAGACACAGACTCAGTCTCAACATTTAAGTTATTACGGAAGACTCATCTCTTCAGTAGGTCCTATGATTGAGTGTAGTCTGGCCCAGGGGTGTGAAGGTCAACAGCAAGGTACTGTAGCGACGAACCGCCCTTGCTGTATGTGCCTGGCCGACTCCCCTCTCTCCACTGGGATTCTCTGCCTCTGACCCAAGAGGAGATCTTCGTGGGCTATACTCAGCCTTGTCTCAGGGTAGTAAGTTGGTGGTCTGTTGATATCCCTCTAGTGTTGTGGGGGCTGTGCTTTGTCAAAGTGGATGGGGTTATATCCTGCCTGGTTGGCCCTGTCCAGGGGTATCGTCGGACGGGGCCAGTGTCCCCCGACCCACCCTCCAGTATCTATGCTGCAATAGTCTATGTGCCGGGGGGATAGGGTCAGTCTGTTATATCTGGTGTAATTCTCCTGTGGAGAACTTAAAATGTACTTAAATGTCCTATGTACATTTAAGTATTTTCTCTCTCTCTCTCTCTCTCTCTCTCTCTCCTCTCTCTCTCTCTCTCTCTCTCTCTCTCTCTCTCTCTCTCTCTCTCTCTCTCTCTCTCTCTCTCTCTCTCTCTCTCTCTCTCCTCTCTCTCCTCTCTCTCCTCTCCCCTCTCCCTCTCTCCCCTCTCCCCCTCTCCCCCTCTCCCCCTCTCCCCCTCTCCCCCTCTCCCCCTCTCCCCCTCTCCCCCTCTCCCCCTCTCGGAGGACCTGAGCCCTAGGATCTTGCCTCAGGACTACCTGGTCTCTTGACTCCTGGCTGTCCCCAGTCCACCTGCTCGTGCTGCTGCTCCAGTTTCAATTGTTCTGCCTGTGGCTAGGAAACCCTGACCTGTTCACCGGATGTGCTACCTTGTCCCGGACCTGCTGTTTTTGACTCTCTCTCTATCTACCGCACCTGCTGCCTCGACCTCTGAATGATCGGCTATGAAAAGCCAACTGACACTCCTGAGGTGCTGACCTGTTGCATCCTCTACAACCACTGTGATTATTATTTGACCCTGCTGGTCATCTATGAATGTTTGAACATCTTGAAGAGCAATCTGGCCTTAAATGGCCATGCACTCTTATAATCTCCACCTGGCACAGCCAGAAGAGGACTGGCCACCCCTCAGAGCCTGGTTCCTCTCTAGGTTTCTTCCTAGGTTCCTGCCTTTCTAGGGAGTTTTTCCTAGCCACCGTGCTTCTACATCTGCATTGCTTGCTGTTTGGGGTTTTAGGCTGGGTTTCTGTATAGCACTTTGTGACATCTGCTGATGTAAAAAGGGCTTTATAAATACATTTGATTGACTGATTGATATATATATTAGGACAGATCTGCTCTCATAGCAGATCATTACTGGGGGAGGCACATTTTCTTTTTTTTACTAATATATATATATATATATATATCAGTTATATACACATACACACACACACACACACACACACACACACACACACACACACACATAGAACTGCCTAGACAGAGTGGTAGAGATGGGATGGGAGGAACAGGTAATTATCAGTCTATGGAAGTCAGTGAGGGATTGACACTACTACACTAGTACTTTAGAGTCTGGGCTGAACTGGTACTTGGGACTGGGCTGGGGGGGTTGACGTGTCAAGTGGTTGCTGAAGTAGTGGGGTTGAAGACCTTGGCTTGGCTGATTGGGGGACTGCTGTAAAAATCAGTGCGGTAGAAGGATGCTCACCTGAGTTCTGTGCTGTCCGCCAGAGAGATGGCAGGTTTCCTCACTGCGCTGCTGCAGGCTTGGTTGTTACTGCAGAGTAGAACACAGAAGCAGTTTAGCATACACACAGTACAAATCATACCACACCACAGCTAAACACAACAGACTTGAGATATCGCTAATGTCTAGGACCTGGTCAGGTCATGGGGTCAGGAAGTTCTCATTTCCTATAACTGCAGTGACAAAGACTAGAATGTCGATGGAATGTATAGAGGCCGTTTTATGCACTGATCTTATTTGTTTTTGAACTTAAATGTTTTCCGCAATCGTTTCCTATGACCCGAAAAGAGCTTCCGGACATCAGAACAGCGATCAGTAACCTCGATTTGGATGAAGATTCCTAGTTCAACGAGTCGGCAGCTCATGACATACTGCTCACCCCAGACCAGGCCCTTATCCCCGACACTCGGAAGAGAAAGAGACTTCGATAAAGAGGCCGACGTGCCGGCGCCCTGATAAACCGCATCTACCCTCTGTTCACCTAATACCTTTTTTGCACTATTGGTTAGAGCCTGTAAGTAAGCATTTCACTGTAAGGTCTGCACCTGTTGTATTCGGCGCACGTGACAAATAAACTTTGTTTTGATTTGATTCTATTGGCGAATGTACCATCGCTGGAGAACAACGGGACCTGAAGAATTGTAATATGTTTCTCGGAAACTCGGCTGAACAAGGACATGGATGAAATAAATCTAGGAGGCTTGACTTTTTTTTTTTTAAACATTCATTTGTATTAAAGAGCACATAAAGAAAATGTACCATACATACACAACTTATCTTTGCTGCCTTTACTAAGGAGCGTAGTTACATTCACATATTAAGGGTACATTTTGGCTGTATAGAGCAAATATTTCAAGAGTCTGAATAAGTATACAATTTGGATTAAACCACACAAAAACAACAGAAACAAACAAGCCCATAAATGACAGAATAAGACCAGTAGGATATGTCAGGAACTCTGATCAGACACCTTCATACCTATGCTGTCGATGTTGCAAGATTGATGCAATTATCTCCATGTCAGCAAGTTCCCCGCATAGACCTAACCACATGTCTTTTGAAGGTGCATGTTCATTTTTACAGCATTTTGTTACACATTGCTTTGCTGATGCTAAAAGATGATCTATCAATTTAAGTGGAGAGGATTGGAGTGTATCCACAGGAACAATACCTAGAAGGAGATGGGTCTGGTTGAATAATAATACCTGCGATGTCCTGAATAACATGGAGAATTTCAGACCAAAAAGACTGGATTTTCAGACATTGCCAAAATATATGGCATAAAGTACCTATTTGTCCACACTGCCTCCAACACGTAGCTGCTATTCCTTTTTTTCATGTGATTAAGTTTATCAGGGCTCATAAAAAAAAAATGATGTAGTACTTTGAATTGAAACTACATGTACCCTTGTTCGGTTACATGCAGTGGCTTTATATAGTATTTTCGATTTGTTCCCCCAGCTCTCTTCTGATATCTGCAACTGTAATTCAACCTGCCACGAGTTCCTAAGATGATCTAAAGATAATATTTGCATGTTAAGGATACTGTGGTAAAAATTTGAAACGGTTCCAATGTTTTCCCCTTGATAAAGTGATTCAGTCTAGGTGCCTTTTCTATGCATCAGCAAGACAGAATGGCAACATCGGGTAAGCTCAAGTGGGGTGGCGTGTGTCTCTTTGTTAACAACAACAATGTCTAATATTAAAGGAAGTCTCGAGGTTCTGCTCATCTGAGTTAGAATACCTCATGATAAACTGTAGACCATACTATTTACCGAGATAGTTTTCACCTATATTTTCGTTGATGTCTATTTACCACCACAAACCAAAGCTGGCACTAAAACCGCACTCAATGAGCTGTATAGATCCATAAGTCAACAAGTAAACGCTCAGAGGCGGCGCTCCTAGCGGCTGGTGATCTTAATGCAGGAAAACCAAAATCCATTTCTACCAGCATGTCAACTGTGCAACTAGAGGAGAGAAAAAACTAGATCACCTTTACTCCATACACAGAGACAAATACAAAGCTCTCCCTCACCCTCCATTTTGCAAATCTGACCATAACTCTATCCTCCTGATTCCTGCTTACAAGCAAAAACTCAAAACAGGAAGTACCAGTGACGGAAGTGGTCCAATGAAGCAAATGCTAAGCTACAGAACTGTTTCACTAGCACAGACTGGAATTTGTTCTGGGACTCATCCGATTACATTTTCAGAGTTCATCACATCAGCCACTGGCTTCATTAATAAGTGCATTGACGACGTCATCCCCACAGTGACGGTACTTACATATCCCAACCAGGCAACATCCGCACTGAGCTAAAGGCTAGAGCTGACACTTTCAAGGAGCGGGACACTAACCCAGACGGTTATAAGAAATCCAGCTATGGCCTCCAACGAACAATCAAACAGGCAAAGTGTCAATACAGGACTAAGACCGAATCCTATTACGCCGGCTCTGACGCTCGTCAGATGTGGCAGTGCTTGCAAACTATCACAGATTAGAAAGGGAAACCCAGCCGCGAGCTGCCCTGTGACACGAGACTACCAGACAAGCTAAATGCCTTATATGCTCACCTTGAAGCAACACTGAAACATATGTGAGCGCACCAGCTGTTCCAGACAACTGTGTGATCACCCTCTCCTGATGGGTGATGTGATCACCCTCAGCTGACGTGAGTAAGACCTTTTTTTAACTTTTATTTAACTAGGCAAGTCAGTTAAGAACAAATTCTTATTTTCAATGATGGCCTAGGAACAGTGGGTTGTTCAGGGGTAGAACGACAGATTTGTACCTTGTCAGCTCGGGGATTTGAACTTGCAACCTTTCGGTTACTAGTCCAACACTCTAACCACTTGGCTACCCTGCCGCCCCAAACAGGTTAACATTCACAAGGCCACAGGGCCAGACAGATTACCAGGACACGTACTCTGAGCATGCGCTGACCAGCTGGCAAGTGTCTTCACTGACATTTTAAACTTCTTCCTGACCCAGTCTGTAATACCTACATGCTTTAAGCAGACCACCATAGTTCCTGTACCCAAGAACGCCAAGGTAACCTGTCTAAATGACTATCGCCTCGTAGCACTCTGCAGCCGTGAAATGCTTTGAAAGGCTGGTCATGGCTCACATCAACACCATCATCCCAGACACCCTGCAATCTCTATTGCACTCCACACTGCCCTTTCCCACTTGGACAAAAGAAACACCTACGTGAGAATGCGGTTCATTGACTACATCTCAGTGTTCAATACCATAGTGCCCTCCAAGCTCATAATTTTTTACATTTCTGTAATTTAGCAGACGCTCTTATCCAAAGCGACCAACAGTAGCGAGTGCATACGTTTTCATATTTCTCGTACTGGTCCCCCATGGGATTCGAACCCACAACCCTGGTGTTGCAAGCGCCATGCTTTACCAACTGAGCCACACGGGACCAATCATCACTAAGCTAAGGACAATGGAACTGAACACCTCCCTCTGCAACTGGATCCTGGACTTCCTGATGGGACACTTCCAGGTGGTGAGGGTAGGCAACAACACATCTGCCATGCTGACCCTCAAAACAGGGGCCCCTCAGGGGTGCATGCTTAGTCCCCTCCTGTACTCCCTGTTCACCCACGACTGTGTGGCCGCTCAAAATGCTAACATCATTAAGTTTGCCAACGACATGACAGTGGTAGGCCTGATCACCGACGACGATGAGACCGCCTATAGGGAGGAGGTCAGAGACCTGGCAGTGTGATGCCAGGACAACAATCTCTCCCTCAACATCAGCAAGACAAAGGAGCTGATCGGGGACTGCAGGAAACGGAGGACCGAGTACGCCCCCACTCACATCAACAGGGCTGTAGTGGAGCAGATGAAGAGCTTCAAGTTCCTCAGTGTCCACATCACTAAGGATCTATCATGGTCCAAACACACCAACACAGTCGTGAAGAGGGCACGACAACACCTCTTCCCTCTCAGGAGGCTTAAAAGATTTGGCATGGGCCCTCAGATCCTGAAAGAGTTACACAGCTTCACCACTGAGAGCACCTTGACTGGCTGCATCACCACTTGGTATGGCAACTGCTTGGCATCCGACCGCAAGGCGCTACAGAGGGTAGGGCGTACGGCCCAGTATATCACGGTCAAGCTCCCTGCCATCCAGGACCTCTATACCAGGCGGTGTCAGAGGAAGGCCCTAAAAATTGACAAAGACTCCAGCCACCCATGGCATGGGGTACATATGCACCAAGTCTGGAACCAACAGGCCCTTGAACAGCTTCTGACCCCAAGCCATAACACGGCTAAATAGTTAGTTAAATAGTTAACTAAATAGCTACCCAGACTATCTGCATTGACCCTTTTTGCATACATTTTTCTGACTCACCACATACGCTGCTGCTACTGTCTGTCACTTTATTCCTAGTTATATGTACATATCTACCTCAATTACCTCGTACCCCTGCACATCGACTTGGTACTGGTACCCTTTGTATATAGCAAAGTTATCGTTGCTCATTACTTTTATTATTATGTGTTTTACTTTTCGATTATTTCTCTTTTTTTTCTCTCTGCATTGTTTGGAAGGGTCTGTAAGTAAGCATTCAACTGTTAGTCCATACCTGTTGTTCACGACGCATGTGACTAATTCTATTTAATTTGAAGTGAAAACACAGCTTTATCACAACTGAGAATGAAGGCAGGATAAATAGCAGAGGAGAAATACAGAGCGAAAATTCCCTGTGTGTTTGCTCAGCAGCTTAACAGGTGCTACGAAATAATAGGAGGTGGCTGCTTGCCTGCTAAGGCTAAGCCGTAGAATCAGAGGTTGATAAGAGACCAAGACTAGAGGCGGCAGGAGCAGACAGAAGAGCACAAAGACCAAAGGAAGGAAACAAAGCCTTGAAGGCTTTGCCGCCTCGCCAGTGAGCTGTTTGAAGTGTGAATCAGAGGCCGGTGATCTGTCTCTTTCTCTCTGCTCTCACCCTGTTCCCTCTGCTCTTATCCCCCTCACTAAGAGCCAGCAGGTGCCTCATATCCTACGCTGAGGCGAAGAGGGATGGAAGTGGGAGGTAGAAAGGAAAAGAAAGAGAGAATGGTGTAGTCATGAATTTACATTTCTGGTGAATGTGTGTGTGTGTGTGTGTGTGTGTGTGTGTGTGTGTGTGTGTGTGTGTGTGTGTGTGTGTGTGTGTCTCTGCCTGTCTGTGAATGTGCGTGTGCATGTACAGTTGAAGTCGGAAGTTAACATACACCTTAGCCAAATACATTTAAACTCAGTTTTTCACAAATACATTTAATCCTAGTAAACATTCCCTGTCTTAGGTCAGTTAGGAACACCACTTTATTTTAAGAATGTGAAATGTCAGAATAATAGCAGAGAGAACGATTTATTTCAGCTTTTATTTCTTTCATCATATGCCCAGTGGGTCAGAGGTTTACATACACTCAATTAGTATTTGGTAGCATTGCCTATAAATTGTTTAACTTGGGTCAAACGTTTCGGGTAGCCTTCCACAAACCTTCCAAATAAGTTGGGTGAATTTTGGCCCATTCCTCCTGACAGAGCTGGTGTAACTGAATCAGGTTTGTAGGGCTTCTTGCTCGCACACGCTTTTTCAGTTCTGCCCACAAATGTTCCACAGGATTGAGGTCAGGGCTTTGTGATGGCCACTCCAATACCTTGACTTTGTTGTCCTTAAGCCATTTTGCCACAACTTTGGAAGTATGATTGTCCATTTGGAAGACCCATTTGCGACCAAGCTTTAACTTCCTGACTGATGTCTTGAGATGTTGCTTCAATATATCCACATAATTTTCCATCCTCATGAGGCCATCTATGTTGTGAAGTGCACCAGTCCCTCCTGCAGCAAAGCACCCCCACAACATGATGCTGCCACCCCCGTGTTTCACGGTTGGGATGGTGTTCTTCGGCTTGCAAGCCTCCCCCTTTTTCCTCCAAACATAACGATTGTCATTATGGCCAAACAGTTATTTTTTTGTTTCATCAGACCAGAGGACATGTCTCCAAAAGTACGATCTTTGTCCCCATGTGCAGTTGCAAGTTACCCGTTTCCTCCAGCATCTTCACAAGGTCCTTTGCTGTTGTTCTGGGATTGATTTGCACTTTTCGCACCAAAGTACGTTCATCTCTAGGAGACAGAACCCGTCTCCTTCCTGAGCGGTATGATGGCTGCATGGTCTCATGGTGTTTATACTTGTGTACTATTGTTTGTACAGATGAACGTGGTACCTTCAGGCGTTTGGAAATTGCTCCCAAGGATGAACCAGACTTGTGGAGGTCTACAATTTATTTTCTGAGGTCTTGGCTGATTTCTTTTGATTTTCCCATGATGTCAAGCAAAGAGGCACCGAGTTTGAAGGTAGGCCTTGAAATACATCCACAGGTACACCTCCAATTGACTCAAATAATGTCAATTAGCCTATCAGAAGCTTCTAAAGTCATGACATCCTTTTTTGGAATTTTCCAAGTTGCTTAAATGGCACAGTCAACTTAGTGTATGTAAACGTCTGGCCCACTGGAATTGTGATAAGGTGAATTATAAGTGAAATAATCTGTAAACAATTGTTGGAAAAATTACTTGTGTCATGCACAAAGTAGATGTCCTAACCGACCTTCCAAAACCTTAGTTTGTTAACAAGAAATGTGTGGAGTGGTTGAAAAATGAGTTTTAATGACTCCGACCTAAGTGTATGTAAACTTCTGACTTCAACTGTTTGTGCCTGTGTGTGTTTAATTCCACACTGTCCAGGGTCCCTCAGCAACACTCAGCAGGGATTAGCCTGGCTAGGGGGACGGACAGAAATACCCAACAGAAGAAACAGAACAGAGAGCCATTCCTGGACAATGATCGAGCTGTCTGTCTCCTCTCCACACACACACATAGACCATGGCCTGTACCACCTCCCACCACCCCTAGTCACTCCCACCAGTATAATAATAAAAAATAGATGTTCAGTTCTGTGGCTGCTTTCCACTTCTCAGAGAAGATGCCCTGCACACGCACGCACACACACACACACCTGCTCCCCAATCAAATATTAGCATCCAGCTAATATTCCACCTAACCATTCAGCTATTATAAGCCTGGAAGGGATGAGAGAGCCAAGCCTATGGGTTCGTAGCCTCAACCCCACAGAACACACACACCAATTGATTAATGGACTGCTGAATGTATATATTTTCTCTCTTGCTTTGTCTGCTCTTTTCAATATTATGTCTATCTCTGGTAAGCTACCCAGGAAATGGCTGAAAATAGCCCATATTAATATATGTAGCCTTAGAAATAAGGTTCATGAAATCAATAACTTGCTAACATCAGATAACATTTATATTGATAAAGGAATTTATATGTTTAAAGTAATGACTAAAGAATTCCACCCTGAAACGTATTTAACGGTGTGAAATGTATTAGAATTATAAGACTATAATCCAATAATGTGTGTGTGAGACAAGTTAAGGGTGAGAAATGTATGGTTGAGAAAACAAAGGACAATTGAACTACACATGACCTGGTTGTACTGTAACTCTGAAAACTGACAACAGGAAAGAGGGCCTAATTATTATTAAACCCAGGGTCTTACGAACCTCAGGGAATTGGTCAAAGCTTAAATAATTGTTTAGTTATCATCATTGGGATTGAAAAATCTCGTGAGACATATATTAGCCATTTCTGAGACTCACTTAGATAATTCATTGGATGATACATCAGTAGCAATACAAGGATATAACATTTTTAGAAGAGACAGTAATGCTTATGGGGGAGGAGTTGCTGTGTGTATATATATATATATATATATATATATATATATATATATATATATATATATATATATATATATATATATATATATATATATATATATATATTCAGAGCCATATCCCTGTAATGCTTAGAGGATATCTTATGTCAAGTGATATTGAAGTGTTGTGGTTGCAGGTTCACTTGGCATATCTAAAGCATTTTCTTTTGGGGTGTTGCTATAGGCCAGCAAGTGCTAACAGTCAGTATCTAAATAATGTTTGAAATGCTTGATGTGGTGTAAACAGAGAGGTCTACTTTCTTGGGGACCTGAATATTGACTGGTTTTCATCAAGCTGTCCGCTCAAGAGGAAGCTTCTTACTGTAACCAGTGCCTGTAATCTGGTTCAGGTTAGTAATCAACCTACCAGGGTGTTTACAAACACTACAGGAACAAGATCATCCACATGTATCGATCACATTTTTACTAATGCTGTAGAACTTTGTTCTAAAGCTATATCCGTACCCATTGGATTCAGTGATCACAATATAGTGGCTATATCCAGAAAAGCCAAAGTTCCAACAGCTGGACCTAAAATAGTATATAAGAGATTATACAAAAGATTTTGCTGTGACTTATGTGGATGATGTTAAACATATTTGTTGGTCTGATGTGATTAATGAGGAGCCTCCAGACACTGCACTTGATTCAATTATGAAATTGCTTTTTCCAATTATTGATAAACATGCACCTGTTAAGAAACTGACTGTTAGAACTGTTAAGACTCCATGGATTGATGAGGAATTGAAAAACTGTATGGTTGAAAGAGATGGCGCAAAAGGAGTGGCTAATAAGTCTGGCTGTACATCTGACTGGTTAACTTACTGCAAATTGAGAAATTATGTGACCAAACTCAACAAAAAGAAGAAGAAACTTTATTATGAAGCCAAGATCAATGATGGAAAAAAAACTTTGGAGTAATTTAAATAAAATGTTGGGCAGAAAGACAAATTCAACTCCATCTTTCATCGAATCACAAAACCATTTGATGTTGCCAATTATTTAAATAATTATTTCATTGGCAAAGTGGGCAAACTTAGGCAGGAAATGCCCACGACAAACATTGAGCAATTCTAATTATGTATCAAAAAACAAATAATGAAAGAAAAGCAGTGCAAGTTTGAATTTTGTAAAGTTAGTGTGGGAGAGGTGGAAAAATGATTGTTAACGATCAATAATGACAAACCTCCTGGCATTGACAACTTAGATGGAAAGTTAGAGGATGGTAGCTGACTCTATAGCAACTCCTATCTGTCATATTTTTAATCTGAACCTAGAGGAAAGTCTTTGTCCTCAGGCCTCAAATTAATTCTGCTACCCAAGAATAGTAAAGCGGCCTTTACTGGTTCTAACAGCAGACCTATAAGCTTGCTGCCAGCGGCACGTTTTGCTCTTAATTGTAATCAGAGGGCTAATATTAATACTATGCATGCCAGTCTCTCTAGGCTAAGAGTTGAGGAGACTGACTGCATCACTTATTTTAATAAGAAACATTAATGTGTTGAAAATCCCAAATTGTTTGCATAGTCAACTTACACACAGCTCTGACACACACACTTATCCCACCGGACATGCCACCAGGGGTCTTTTCATAGTCCCCAAATCCAGAACAAATTCAAGAAAGCGTACAGTATTATATAGAGCCCTTATTGCATGGAACTCCCTTCCATCTCATATTTCTCAAATAAACAGCAAACCTGGTTTCAAAAAACAGATAAAGCAACACCTCACGGCACAACAACTCTCCCCTATTTGACCTGGATAGTTTGTGTGTTTGCATTGATATGAAGGCTACGTGTGCCTTTACATTTTTTTTGTCTAATGATGTTCTGTATTATGTCATTCTGTATTATGTTTCATGTTTTGTGTGAACCCCAGGAAGAGTAGCTGCTGCTTTTGCAACAGCTAATGGGGATCCTAATAAAATACCAAATGCCAAATCAGCACCATCTCTACCAGCAACTACCTACGGCATTCCTACTAGGCAGATTGGTCAATGGCTGGGGATGGTAGAGACCTAAAGTACTGAGGCAGCAGTAGATTTGTCATTAGGGAGAGGAGGAACCTCAGGCAGGAAGGACACAGAGGAGTTGACTCCGGAAGAGAGAGGAACAGTGGGTATGCTTATGTGATGCCCTTTCTGTGTAAGAGCTGTTTGAAAAGCCCACCCGAAATTGTACAGAGTACAAAATATTAAGAACGCCTGGTCTTTCCAATGACATAGACTGACCAGATAAATCCAGGTGAAAGCTATGATCCCTTATTGAAGTCACTTGCTATATCCACTTCAAATCAGTGTAGATGAAGGGGAGGAGAGGGTAAATAATGATTTTTAAGCCTTGAGACAATTGAGACATGGATTGTGTATGTGTACCATTCAGAGGGTGAATGGGCAAGATAAAGTATTTAAACGCCTTTGAACGGGGTATGGTTGTAGGTGCCAGGCGCACCGGTTTATGTCAAGAACTGCAACGCCGCTTGGTTTTTCCAAGCGTGTGTATCAAGAATGGTCCACCACCCAAAGGACATCCAGCCAACTTGACACAACTTTGGGAAGCAACTTTGGGAAGCTTTCTCCTACTGTATCTTTCTCCTACTGTATCTCTTTCCCCTGTTGTATCTTTCTCCTACTGTATCTCTTTCCTCGTTGTATCTTTCTCTTACTGCATCTCTTTCTCCAACTCCAGCGAACAACTAATGAGAGTGAATGCTACTGTGTACCATCCCTGTAGCATTAAAGGCCCAGTGCTGTCAAACATATGATTTTCCTGTGTTTTATATACATTTCCAACCTATGAGTTTGGAATAATACTGTGAAATATATTTATTTTTTAAAATGATGATGCCCTTTTAGTGTAAGAGTTGTTTAAAAAGGCTGCCTGAAATTTCAGCTTGTTTAGGTGGGATGGAATTTAGGCCTGCCTGTGGTTAATAGACCAATAAGAAAGATTTCCAAACCTCTCTGCCAATAACAGCTAGTTTTCAGTTTTCCCCTCCCCACTCATACAACTCCCAGACAGTCCTAGCAAAATTCTTGCTTGAGAAATGTTGCTTGAGAAATTGCTTGACAAATTCTTGCTTGAGAAATGTTCTTTGCTAAGAAACTATTTTGTTTTCCTTTTGACCATTTTAATTGAAAACAATAATAGTAAGGTACTCAATTGTCACCCTGTAAATGATTTGATATTGAGATAAAAAAAATAGCTGCATTGAACCATTAAATCAAGGAGGAGGTAAGCGCTAACCACAGTGGTGCTAACGCTAGCTGAGAAACACAACAATACATGAATTACGAGACGTTGTGGCTGTTGTGGTAGCGTTATGGTGCGATTGTAGTAATGTCGTCCTACTCACTCCATCTCCATGCTCAGCAGCTCCAGGAGAGCGGTGAAGATGCCCATGTCATACAGCAGGAACACGTTGTGGCGAGACCAGTGGATCACGTCCGCATCCGTGTCACACTCATCAAACACCCCTGGGGAACGCCACACATATTCTTCAACAGATGCTCACTCACGACACAACACTCTCAAAGGACTCTGAAGGACTCAAGCATAAATACTGTACATGTCCTCTGTTTCATAAGAAAATGTTGGTCAGAGAAATAGCAAGGGAAATATTTAAATATTCCCTTAATCTCCTAGATGCATGTCAAAATATGCTACAGCCAAAGCAAATTATCTTGTAGTGTGCAGTGACGGTGATGATGATGATGATTACCCTGTGCCAGGTAGAGGATGGCCCGGGCCACCTTCAGCCTCTTGTCCCGGTCAGTGACCTCCAGAGCATCTAGTAGTCTCATCACATAGGCCCTCTGCTGCTCCTGACCCAGCTCAATCCACCTCCTCCGCCGCACTGCAGAGAGACAGGGACAGAGTGAAAGAGACCAGGTGAGTCTTGGTGACTTTGTGTGACCTTGTGACTGAGCTTGTACGTCTGCCGCTCTCTTATTCTCGCTCACTATCTATTCACTCACTTCTCCCGTTCCCTCACTCTACCTCACTTTGTATTTTCTTCGTCCATTCTCACTTTCTCTTTTCTTTGTCCACCCTCTCTTCCCCCCCCCCTCTCTTTTTCACACGTGAAAAAGATTGGCTGGGATCAGCTCTGGTCATTAAACTCACACTGACCCAGGAGCAGCTAGGGGTCTCAGAGTCAAAGTGACCTGGCTTCAGCTCACATGCATGGTCACAGCAGGCTATTTCAGCCCTGGCCAGGTATAGCAGAACACACACTGATCACCGATTACCCACTGTGAACGCTCACTAAAGAGAAAAGAATGCCAGGATCCAACATCAAGGCAACAACACCTTTTACTTCTAGGCTATGAGCGATTGATTCCTAAAAGTGAAGAATAGTGTATAAATAGGAATGTTTCTGACCTTTATTTTTTTACCTCAACTCTTGGGATTCTTGTAGGACATCATGATTAATGGAATTAAAATAGCTAGTCAGTTCCCCTCTTTAAGTAGACATATTCTGACATGTAGTGCCTCCAGAAACAATTCATACTTATTCCACACTTTGTTGTGTTACAGCCTGATTCCAGAATGTATTAAAAAAATATGTTTTACCCATCTATACCCAATGCGTCATAATGACAAAGTAAAAACATATATATTTAACATTATTGCAAATGTATCGAAAGTGAAATACAGAAATATCACATTTACATAAGTTTACATAACTGTGAGTCTTTCTGGGTAAGTCTCTAAGAGCTTTGCATACCTAGATTGTACAATATTTGCACATTATTTATTTATTTTTATTCTTCATGCTCTGTCATGTTGGTTGTTGATCATTGCAAGACAACCAGTCTTGCCATAGACTTTCAAGTTGCTTTAGGTCTAAACTGTAACAAGGCCACTCAGGGACATTCAATGTCGTCTTGGTGACTAACTCCAGTATATATATTTGGCCTTATGTTTTAGGTTATTGTCCTGCTGAAAGGTGAATTTGTCTCCCAGTGTCCAGTGGAAAGCAGACTGAATCTAGTTTTACTCTAGGATTTTTATTCCGTTAATTTACACCCCCCCCCAAAAAAACTCTAGTCCTTGACAAGCATATCCATAACATGATGCAGCCACCACCATGCTTGAAAATATGAAGAGTGGTACTCAGTGATGTTTTCATCCATCCTCAGTTTCCTCTTATCACACAGCCTGTAATCTCTGTAACTGTTTTAAAGTTACCATTGGCCTCATGGTGAAATTCTTGAGTGGTTTCCTTCCTCTCCGGCAACTAAGTTAGGAAGGAGGCCTGTATTTTTGCAGCGACTGAGTGCATTTATGCACCATCCAAAGTGTAATTAATAACATCACCATGCTCAAAGGGATATTCAATGTCTGCTTTTAAAAATATATATATATATTTTTTTTTTACCAATAGGTGCCCTTCTTTGCGAGGCATTGTAAAACCTCCCTAGTCTTTGTGGTTGAATCTGTGTTTGAAATTCACTGCTGGGCCTGAAAGATAATTGTATTCGGGAGTAACAGAGATGAGGTAGTCATTCAAAAATCATGTTAACACTATTATTATACATACAACTTGTGACATGTTAAGCAAATTTTTACACCTGAACGTATTTAGGCTTGCCATAATAAAGGGGTTGAATACTTATTGACTCAAGACATTTCAGCTTTTCATTTTTAATTCATTTGTAAAAATGTCTAAAAAAAGAATTCCACTTTGACATGGAGTATTGTGTGTAGGCCTGTGACACAAAATCTAATTTTAATCCATTTTAAATTCAGGCTGTAACACAACAAAATTTGGAAAACGTGAGGGGGTGTGAATACTTGCTGAAAGCACTATAACTCTTTGACAAAACTCCACTGTATAAAGTTCATCCCATGTAACTTTTAATGCGCAGCTCTGATAAGTGCTCTGATAATGTCATTGTGATAAAAGTGCTCGGAGAGTAGCGACACAGGTGACATGGGTGCATACAGATTTAGCAGTGATGGAGAGTGGCAGTCTGGCAGATGTGTTAAAACATTGATGAGGGCCCCGTCACCGTTTGACATATTTTAAACCCAGATACGGCGAGTCAGCACATCTATCTCTCTCTGCAGCACAGACAGCCAGCCAAGCTTTCCACCGAGCCATCTATTCCTTCCTATTGGCTTTAGAGAAACACAGTAGGGAAGAACAAGACCTAGCCTAGCTCTCTTAGGTCATTTAATGTGCTGCAGCTGCAACAAAGTCGCCCTTTGGGGACAATAAAGCTCTGTGGAACTGAATGTCTGGCGCTACACATTATGTATTATTACTCATTGTGAACCTTCCTTACTCCGCTTACTTCCTAAGCGGAGTAAGAATACAACCACATTTACAGTACAGCAACGAACTGGGCAGAGTTTCAGAGAATATGAGAGGGGTTGAATGAGTATGGAGATTAGATCAGCAAAATGGACATGGTCCAATTCATCAGGTCAATACGATTCACATTAGGAGATGAAACGGAATCGACCAGCTGTTCAATAACAATGCTCATGATACGGAACAGTTGGTCACAGTAGGCGGCTACGGCTGTTAGCTGTGGTTTTGCAGCGTATAGATAAGGCAGCTCTGTTTGTCATGGCGCTTAGAGAGACAGAGGCTGCAGAGCAGAGTTTGGCAAGATGTGTGTGTTCCTGTATGTGTGTGTGTCACCTTCTCCTAAAACCTCTTGCTGAAAGTGTCAGGTTAGAACAAGCAATCAGACACACACACACACACACACACACACACACACACACAGCACTGTGCAGAACAGTTCCTTCTCTCCCTCTGAACCACTCACAGAAAAAGGGAAACGTTACACCTGGGAGCGGTCAATTAATCAGCTCCCTCGACCCTCTATCCCTTTCCCTCTGTCCTTCTCCCTCTGTCCTTCTCCCTCTGTCCTTCTCCCTCTGTCCTTCTCCCTCTGTCCTTCTCCCTCTTTCAGACTTTCTTTCTCCAGACGATTACCAGGACGGGAATCCATTCCATTACACATGTGCATACTCTCTCTCTATCCATCTCTCTCTCCGTAAACACTGGAATAACAGGCAAACACAGAGGGTATGCAAACAAACAGTGTGTTCAAGGTGAGTCAGAAAGTCCTTTGGCACACTGACTGCTTTCGAAAGAAATGCGTGCGCACACACACACACACACACACACACACATAAATTATGACAGTCATGTAGCGTTGGCTGGAAAGACAAAACCACCACTGACAGACACGAAGGTAACAGTACCATGGCTCCTGAAATCCTCCTCAAAGTAGTCCCTGTTGAGGGCGAACTCGGGCTCCTCCGTGTAACTGTATATCTCTGTGGACAAACAGGAGACAGGGGAACCATCAGACAAACAGGATGACATATAGTACTGTACTGAAGGATTCAACAGAGGTAATGTCATGAAAGACATCACGGGGTATACTGTAGTGGAAGCCCTGTATGGCTCAGTCGGTAAAGCATGGCACTTACAGTGCCAGGATTGTGGGTTTGATTCCTGGGGCCACACATTTGTCAAATTTATGGACGCAATGTAACTAGGTCGCTTTGGATAAAAGTATCTGCTAAATTGCATATATTATAATTTATGGGCTCCCGAGTGGCACAGCGGTCTAAGGCACTGCATCTCAGTGCAAGAGGTGTCACTACAGTCCCTGGTTGGAATCCAGGCTGTATCACATACGGCCGTGATTGGGAGTCCCATAGGGCGGCGCACAATTGGCCCAGCATCATCCAGGTTTGGCCGGGGTAGGCCGTCATTGTAATTAAGAATTTGTTCTTAACTGACTTGCCTAGTTAATTAAAAGGTTAAATCAAAAATGAAAATAAATATAAGCCAACTGTTTCATGAAGTCCCTTTCATAAAAAAAATATATTTTGGCTCCCAGTTATCCTTTCTGTAGAGTGTTTTTATTAGATTCATGACATCGCTGACTAATCCTTCTTCAGCGAGTACACAGTAGTTAAATCTCAACAGTCACCACAGCCTGAGGAACAGTCACAAGAGAGCAACTGAAGTGTCTGTGTTTGTGTAAGCTAATGTCTCAGTGGGACGAGCTACCTAACCAAAGCAGCTGCATTCAACAAGGGAAAACTATGATCTCGCATGAAATCAATCACATGTAGCTACTGACAGTGACACTATACTGTAGCACATGTTGTTGCAGTGACTAGCTTCTGGTTATGAACAGAACTTAAGACGGAGCATATCCCTTGTGGGTATACTGGAACAGCAGCGATCACCAATTCTCCTGGAAAGCTACAGTGGTTGCCTTGCATGATTTTGCTCCAGCAACTGTTCCAACTAATCAACTGGACTTGATTAATTAGATTAATTGACTAATTAGTTGAATAAGGTGTTTTGTGGTTGGAACAAAAGCCCGCCCAGTAGCTGCCCTAGGTCTACGGTTGGTGACCGCTAGGTTAGGGTTTAAGGACCTTACCTGAGAGTTCAGGGGTCAGGCTGTCTGTGTCACCATACTCAAACTCCAGGTTAGGGGACTCCATGGAGCTCTGAAAACAGAAAACAACACTGAAGTCTAGGCAGAACCGCAAAGGGAAATGAAGGCGCGCGCACACACACACACACACACACACACACACACACACACACACACACACACACACACACACACACACACACTTCCTTTATAACCACAGAAATCACACAGTTCAGGTTCTTCCACTCACTGTTCTTCCTTCTCGGATGGGTAACCACATTTGTTGAGCTTTCTTTTCCGCATGGCAAATACTGAACGAGAGGGGCGCCGGAGTCAACATGCCCTACATTTCAGAGTGGGTTAACGTACGTATCCAGTTAAGGGTCTTTGATGCCGCTCTGACATTAGCCTCACCCCATGACTACTGCTTGCCCTCTGAGCATTTTACTACAGGACCTCATAGTACACACACATACGCATGCACACACACACACACGGCTAGAGAGACATATACACACACACACACACACTCTGAAACACAGTATGTACACACACACACACACACAGCATGGCGGGAATAAGGACAGAGACAGAGCCCACCTCTGTTAGCCGTCACAGCTGCTAAAAGCATTATTTTCCCAGGTTGAGACAGACCGATACAGTATGCACAATCTCACCAGTTATCAAAGCACCACAAAACAACAACATTCACATACTGCCAGCCAATACAAAAGACCGTAGCACTTGGATAGAGACAGACTAGACTTTGAAATAGGTTAAGGACCGCCGTTAGTCAGCCTTGAGCAAGTGTCTCAGCAGCAATTTAGTGAGAGAGAAAATTACAGCTAATCACGGTCCTTAAATGGCATGTGTCAGTGGCTGAGCCGTTGCTGAAATGCGAGGACTGTCTGTAGTTGTTTTTCATGCATCCTACCACAGAAGGGCAGCAATAGTCAGGGATAGGCTAACATCTGTAATTCATTGGAACCTGAAGCACCCAAAGCCTCAGAGAATGTCGGTCAGATTAGGTTGAGATTCAATAGGAGGGATTGAAAATGTAAGAATCGTTTGGCCTAATGACTTGTTCATTTAAAATACATTGGGCCCAGATCCCACTCCAGATGGAGACTTGTTGTGTATTATGAGGTGGTTTTCAGTTCCAAACACCATCTGAGAGCTAAGACGTACTAGAGTGAAATAAACTCAGCAAAAAAAAGAAACGTTCTCTCACAGTCAACTGTGTTTATTTTCAGCAAACTAAACATGTGTAAGTATTTATATGAACATAACAAGATTCAACAACTGAGACATAAACTGAACAAGTTCCACAGACATGTGACTAACAGAAATTGAATAATGTGTCCCTGAACAAAAGGGGGTGGGTCAAAATCAAAAGTAACAGTCAGTATCTGGTGTGGCCACCAGCTGCGTTAAGAACTGCAGTGCATCTCCTCCTCATGGACTGCACCAGATTTTCCAGTTCTTGCTGTGAGATGTAACCCCACTCTTCCACCAAGGCACCTGCAAGTTCCCGGACATTTCTGGAGGGAATGGACCTAGCCCTCACCCTCCGATCCAACAGGTCCCAGACGTGCTAAATGGGATTGAGATCCGGGCTCTTCGCTGGCCATGGCAGAACACTGACATTCCTGTCTTGCAGGAAATTACACAAAGAATGAGCAGTATGGCTGGTGGAATTGTCATGCTGGAGGGTCATGTCAGGATGAGCCTGCAGGAAGGGTACCACATGAGGGAGGAGGATGTCTTCCCTGTAACGCACAGCGTTGAGATTGCCTGCAATGACAACAAGCTCAGTCCGATGATGCTGTGACACACCGCCCCAGACCATGACGGACCCTCCACCTCCAAATCGATCCCGCTCCAGTGCTCAGGCCTTGGTGTAACGCTCATTCCTTCGACGATAAACGCGAATCCGACCATCAACCCTGGTGAGACAAAACCGCGACTCGTCAGTGAAGAGCACTTTTTGCCAGTCCTGTCTGGATCAGCGATGGTGGGTTTGTGCCCATAGGCGACGTTGTTGCCGGTGACGTCTGGTGAGGACTTGCCTTACAACAGGCCTACAAGCCCTCAGTCCAGTGTCTCTCAGCCTATTGCGGACAGTCTGAGCACTGATGGAGGGATTGTGCGGTCCTGGTGTAACTTGGGCAGTTGTTGTACCTGTCTCGCAGGTGTGATGTTCGGATGTACCGATCCTGTGCAGGTATTGTTACACGTAGTCTGCTACTGCAAGGACGATCAGCTGTCCGTCCTGTCTCCCTGTAACGCTGTCTTAGGCGTCTCACAATACGGACATTGCAATTTATTGCCCTGGCCACATCTGCAGTCCTCATGCCTCAGGCACATTCACGCAGATGAGCAGGGACCCTGGGCAACTTTCTTTTGGTGTTTTTCAGAGTCTGTAGAAAGACCTCTTTAGTGTCCTAAGTTTTCATAACTGTGACCTTAATTGCCTACCGTCTGTAAGCTGTTAGTGTCTTAACGACAGTTCCACAGGTGCATGTTCATTAATTGTTTATGGTTCATTGAACAAGCATGGGAAACAGTGTTAAAACCCTTTACAATGAAGGTCTGGGAAGTTATTTGGATTTTTACGAATTATCGTTGAAAGACAGGGTCCTGAAAAAGGTATGTTTCTTTTTTTGCTGAGTTTACATGTGATGAGTAATGTAAGATATGTAAACATTATTAAAGTGGCATTATTTAAAGTGACTAGTGATCCATTTATTAGTGTCCAGTGATTGGGTAACAAAGTCAGCAGCAGCCTCTCTGAGTTAGTGATTGCTGTTTAGCAGTCTGATGGCCTTGAGATTGAAAAACAGCTTCTATCTCTCGGTCTCAGCTTTGATGCACCTGTACTGACCTCCCCTTCTGGATGATAGCGGTGTGAACAGGCAGTGGCTCGAGTGGTTGTTGTCCTTGATGATTGTTTTGGCCTTCCTGTGACATCGGGTGTTGTAGGTGTCATGGAGGACAGATAATTTGCCCCCGCCGATGCATTGTGCAGAAAGCACCACCATCTGGAGAGCCTTGTGTTTGAGGGCGGTGCAGTTGCTGTACCAGGCTGTGATACAGCCCGACGGGATGCTCTCAATTGCGCATCTGTAAAAGTTTGTGAGGTTTTGGGTGACAAGACAAATGTCTTCAGCATCCTGAGGTTGAAGAGGCGCTGTTGCGCCTTCACCACACTGTATGTGTGGGTGGACCATTTCAGTTTGTCTGTGATGTGTACGCCCAGGAACTTAAAACTTTCCACCTTCTCCACTGCTGTCCCTTCGATGTGGATGGGGGTTTGCTCCCTCTGCTGTTTCCTGAAGTCCACGATCATCTCCTTTGTTTTGTTGACGTTGAGTGAGAGGTTGTTTTCCTGACACCACACTCGAGTGCCCTCACCTCCTACCTGTAGGCTGTCTCATCATTGTTGGTGATCAGGCACTCTACTGTTGTGTCATCTGCAAACTTGATTCTTGAGTTGGATGCCTGCATGGCCACGCAGTCGTGGGTAACAAGGAGTACAGGAGAGGGCTGAACACACACCCTTGTGGGGCCCCAGTGTTGAGGGTCAGCGAAGTGGAGATGTTTCCTACCTTCACCACCTGGTGGCAGCCCATCAGAAAGTCCAGGACCCAGTTGCACAGGGCGTGGTTGAGACCCAGGGCCACCAGCTTGATGATGAGCTTGGAGGGTACTATGGTGTTGAACGCTGAGCTGTAGTCAATAAACAGCATTCTTACATAGGTATTCTTTTTGTCCATATGGGATAGGGCAGTGTGCAGTGTGATGGCGATTGCGTCATCTGTGGACCTGTTGGGGCGGTACGCAAACTGAAGTGGGTCTAGGGTGAGTGGTAAGGTGGCGGTGATATGATCCTTGACTAGCCTCTCAAAGCACTCCATGATGACAGGAGTGAGTGCTACGGTGTGGTAGTCATTTAGTTCAGTTAATTATGCCTTCTTGGGTACAGGAACAATGGTAGCCATCTTGAAGCATTTGGGGAAGCAGACTGGGATAGGAAGCGATTGAATATGTCTGTAAACACACCAGCCAGCTGGTCTGCACATGCTCTGAGGACGCAGCTAGGGATGCCGTCTGGGCCAGCAGCCTTGTGAGGGTTAACAAGTTTAAATGTTTTACTCACGTCAGCCACTGAGAAGGAGAGGGGGGGACACTGCAGTCTTTGTCAGCGAGCCGCGACGGTGGCACTGTATTATCCTCAAAGCGGGCAAAGAAGGTGTTTAGTTTGTCTGGAAGCGTGACATCGGTGTCCGTGAAATGGCTGTTTTTGTAGTCCATGATTTCCTGTAGACCCTGCCACATACGTCTCGTGTCTGAGCCGTTGAATTGCGACTCCACCTTGTCCCTGTACCGGCATTTCGCTTGTTCGATTGCCTTGCGGAGGGAATAACTACACTGTTTATATTCAGCCATATTTCCAGACCTCTTTTCATGGTTAAATGCGGTGAATCGCACTTTCAGTTTTGCGCGAATTCCGCCATCCATCCACGGGTTTCTGGTTAGGGTAGGAAAATGAAAATAAACCAAAACACACCTCCAGGCTGTGTAAGGGTTATTTGACCAAGGAGAGTGATGGAGTGCTGCATCAGATGACCTGGCCTCCAATCACCCAACCCAATTGAGATCGTTTGAGATGAGTTGGACCGCAGAGTGAAGGAAAAGCAGCCAACAAGTGCTCAGCATCTGGGAACTCCTTCAAGACTGTTGGAAAAGCATTCCTCATGAAGCTGGTTGAGATAATGTCAAGAGTGTGCAAAGCTGTCATGAAGGCAAAGGGTGGCTACTTTGAAGAATCTAAAATATATTTTGATTTCTTTAAACCTGTTTTGGTTACTACATGATTCCATATATATGTTATTTCATAGCTTTTATATCCTGCCAGTGTCTCCCGACCCCTCCTGTCTCAGCCTCCAGTATTTATGCTGCAATAGTTTATGTGTCGGGGGGCTAGGGTCAGTCTGTTAAATCTAGAGTATTTCTCCTGTCTATCCGGTGTCCTGTGTGAATTGAATTCTTTCTTTCTCTTACGGAGGACCTGGGCCCTTGGACCATGCCTCAGGACTACCCGGCCTGATGACTCCTTGCTGTCCCCAGTCCACCAGGTCGTGCTGCTGCTCCAGTTTCAACTGTTCTGCCTGCGGCTATGGAACCCTGACCTGTTCATTGGACGTGCTACCTGTCCCAGACCTGCTGTTTTCAACTCTCTAGAGACAGCAAGAGCGGTAGAGATACTCTGAATGATCGGCTATGAAAAGCCAACTGACATTTACTCCTGAGGTGCTGACATGTTGACACCCCTCATAGCCTGGTTCCTCTCTAGGTTTCTTCCTAGGTTCTGGCCTTTCTAGGGAGTTTTTCCTTGCCACCGTGCTTCTACGCCTGCATTGCTTGCTGTTTGGGGTTTTAGGCTGGGTTTCTGTACAGCACTTTGTGACATCAGCTGATGTAAGAAGGGCTTTATAAATACATTTGATAGATTTTGATGTCTTCACTATTATTCTACAATGTAGAAAATAGTGAAAATAAAGAAAAACCCTTGAATGAGTAGGTGTATCCAAACTTTTGACAGGTACTGTACAGATTACCTTAAATTACCTCGACTAACCTGTGCCTCCGCTCAATGACTCTGTACCGGTACCCCTTGTATATAGCCTTGTTACTGTTATTTTATTGTTGCTCTTTAATGATTTGTTATTTTTTTTTATTTTCTTATTTTTTATTTATGTATTTTTTACTTCAGTTCATTTGAGTAAATTCTTTCTTAAAACTGCGTTGCTGGTTAAGGGCTTGTAAGTAAGCATTTCACTGTAAGGTCTACACCTGTTGTATTCGGCGCATGTGACAAATAACATTTGATTTGATTTGATTAGAAACCACATTTTAATTTCAGCTCACGATTGTTTGATTGGGATCATAATTAAACACAGGCATCAATCCTAGTGTCTGATTGGCTTAGTCCCCCCCAGAGGAGATGAGAGGATGTCAGACGGTTGTGTCTGTTGCACGGGAAACTAAGGTTTGTGTTGTTATTGCTCTCAATAGAGCTCTTTCTGGTTTGTTTGAAGGAGAGTGGGGAATTTGGTGTCACTCACTCTGCTACCCATGGGCATCAACAATTCTCTCTCTCCCCCACACCCTCCAGCTTGCTACGAACACTACCCTTCCTTCCACACTGGCACAGTGAACCCGGCCCTCCACCATCAGTGTGCGCAAACACTGGGCATCCCATCAAAATCCCCACCAGCCCCCATCCCCCCTCTTCTCATATAAGCATATGTTAAAAATAACCTATGACCGAAGCCAGCCAGCCAAGCCAATGGGCCAACGCAATAATCAACTCTAACACAGATCACATGAGGAATAGCCTGGACAAAGCAATAGAATTAAGTGGGATGATCATATCTCACATTGGCTATGATGACTTGGGCGTACATTGTGTGGCTTGAGCACTGAATGTAGTCTTAGCCACTTGACTACACCGAGTTCTGTTTACAGATGCAGTAGCCTGCTTAAAAGAAGCCATTGGTAAAGAAATGAGCCAGCTGGATCCTTCTTTAGATTTCACCAGAGTGGAGGTGAGGTCTCATGTGTTTATTTCATGCCCGTCAACCATCATTGAAACCCCCCCACCTCTGTCTTGGAAAGCTTGAGGCTGGAGGGGAAATATGCTCTAATCCCCCCCCCCCCCCCCACCCCAACCCACCCACCATATAATATGCCCAACAAACATGATCCGGGATATGATTGGTGTGATTTCACTGGGTAGATGTAGGCTACCCACCACCACAGTTCACCCACTAGCAGGGCTAGACAGCCTAGTCGGGATCTGGGTTACACTGCCAAGACATGAATCCAAAATGCAATTGATTCGTTTTCATTTTTAATGGCTGAATGAATTAGTTATTAGAACTATATGCTGTATCCTAGTAGTATGGAGCGTAATGTCAAGCATGTTTACTTGAAAGCAACTACAGGCAACAGAGGTACAATATAATTAGAGAAACATTTTGAAAACCTATGTGTGTTAAAAAAAAAAAATCCAGTTAGTAATTACATCTTAATATGTAATAATTGAGAAACTATCAATTTCAAATCCACTCTTCTGCACTGACAAATAAATGCAATTCAAAACTAAAATTGATTCACACACTGGCATATCTACATATAGGCTGCTGCCCGAGCATATGGGACAAATAAGTACACGCCAAATGATTTATTTGTATTATTATTATTATTATTATTATTATTATTATTATATCTCCAACATCAATACTGTGTACATAAACCTACTGTGTATTTGCTAATCTGACACCGGTCTACGATGTCATGCACAAATACACAGGCGGCAGCTGCAAGATAAGATTCGACCACAAAACGTCCTGGACGTTGACAGTCACATTAGCTACCTGTATTTGCCACGTTCAGAATTAACCATACATTTACGGTATTTATAGCATCCACTTGCTCTGTCACCAAAATAACAACCTGGGCTGCATGCTTTCAAAAGCGTCTCTGTAGCAAAAGGGCATTTAAAGCTCCCCAGCAACAACAAACCACACGGACATGGACCCTTCTATACTGGCTCAACGAGTAGCTACAAACTGGCTTTACCTCCCAATCCTTCAGCAGATTCATGAACACATATCTCCCATTCGGGCAGAGGCCTTTGTTTGTTGCAGTTATTGTTAATATTATTAATGATAGGTACCTCCATTTCGTCTGCCTGCATCTTTCTGTGTTGGTTCGTTCACTTTTTCTGCAGCTCGTGCATTCGGGTAAGGTTCGAGCCTGACAAATTGTAACAGATTTCAGTATTCCAAGTTCAGAAAACCCGTCCCCGTTAGTGTGATTGGTTGACTGGACGCCAGAGAGGGCGGGGTTAACGTCTACTGTAAATGGTGACTGGCGAGTTGGTCTTACCCGCGAGAGAATCAGTAGAGTAGAGAATGCGAGTGATCTAATGCGGTCAATGAATTGGTGCTGATGCTGTGTTCCATAATGGCACCTACATTAGAAACACTGTCCGTTTCGGTGGATTTAATGAAACGTTTGCTATTAAGGCTTAGTATTGATAGGCTATTCAATTGTATCTATGTGCTTGAATGTAACCATATCGTGTTCACACAGCTGTTTAATCCATCTTGTTCTGTCAGAATGACTGGATTGTGTATTGATTATCTGTCATATCCTGATATCCTCCACACCTTAGTCAGAGTGGGCATTTCAATCAATCCAAGACCTGGGACAAGACACAAAACCTATGAGTCAATAAAATGATTTTATACCAGCCTGGTAACAAACAGGATTACATTAATCAAGAGCTTGATGTCTATTTGGTCAAATCGGGTATGTTATTGCTGGGCCAGAACAAAAGCCTGCTTCCAGGATCATGATTGAAGAACACTAATCTAGAGGGAATTTAATATTCCCCCCCAAACATCCATCCCTTGAGGCAGGCTGCCACATTGAGTGGTGGTAATGTAGGGGTCGGAGAGGGGTGACGACAGACTAGACCTAGACCCACTCCACAGTCATTCTCATCCCCCCACCGCCACAGTGAACTGAGTGAATTATTGATTAGTGACTGTAGTAGGGGGCTGCTTGACACAGATTGCCTTGCTCACTCTCATGCCCCCCCCCCCCCCCCCAACCGTAACAACCCCCCTGACTGAGAAAAGCACTTAACATGATCTGATTGGAGTGTACAGTTTAATGAGAGCGCAAAGGTCATATCTGTTTCACGTACGTGAACTTGACACATGGTGGCTGGTTGGGTGCGAGGGTGTTTATACTGTGTGCAGGGATTTATTGATGAAGAACACAAATCAAAACAAACATGATTATGATGTGAAATGCACCTGTGTTAATGTCATTCTGTTTAGGTCACCTTTGTTGGGTTACCATTTCCTCTTTTTCTTATTAGCACCTTTTTTAAACTCTGCATTGTTGGGAAAGAGCTCATAAGTAAGCATTTCACTGTCAAGTCTACATCTTTTGCATTCTGCTCATGACACAAATACATTTGATTTCCTGATATGGTTAATATTGGTGGCTGTTAGGGACCAAAACAACAGTTTAATAATGAATCTTACATTTTTACCTTTGTGTGTCACCGTTCACATTAACCGAGTGAAGTCGGTGTGTGTGTAGCACGAACGGGATAAAAGGCAGTCAACATCTGATTGTGTGTGCGCTTCAGGGTGTCCGTAGCAGAGTGGGTGTACTCGGATCAGGTCACTCGCTACGACTGTGACTGACTGGCGACAACAGCTGCTTTCGAGTGCTCTCGACACACCCAGCGTCACCCCCCCCCATCACTGTGTCATCTGGCAACACAGTAATCCATTTAATCTGAGCGCATACCCCAATTATAGACCCATGACCGAGTAAGTATCCAAACTTATGAGTTCTGAGAACATAATTCAAATGTTGGACACAGAATCTATCATGTTGAGTCACTGAATAACCAGTGTTAAATGTGAGAAGCACATGTTCTTTACAACTGCAGTAATACGTCTTATAGGACACATGGCTTGTAAATAAGATTGAGGGAACATAACCTAAAACCATCCTGTAAAACCTGGCCAAACACTGGTACCAGTGCCTGGTGATCAAATCATCCAAGCTACAGTGAAACGCCCTACTTCACAATGATAATACTTTGTTTCTAGCACTTCACATAACATCCTCTCTTCCTCTCTCAAGTGGTGTCATTACTGATGTCTATCTTTCGCTCAGCTCCCAGCAGCAGCAGGCAGTCATCCTCTCATCTATCAGATCAGCCGGAGACTAGAGATGCCTCAAGACCATGGGAAATCTGTTTACTCAGGCAGCCCAATACTGATCTTTTGCCCAATAATTGGTATAAGGTCTGATCGGTTGAAAGCATTTAGTGGCAAAGTCTCAGAATTGGGCTGCCTGTGTAAATGCAACCATACAGTGAGGGAAAAAAGTATTTGATCCCCTGCTGCTTTTGTACGTTTGCCCACTGACAAAGAAATGTTCAGTCTATAATTTTAATGGTAGGTTTATTTGAACAGTGAGAGAAACAAAAAAACCCAGAAAAACATGTCAAAAATGTTATAAATTGATTTACATTTTAATGAGGGAAATAAGTATTTGACCCCCTCTCAATCAGAAAGATTTCTGGCTCCCAGGTTGTCTTTTATACAGGTAATGAGCTGAGATTAGGAGCACACTCTTAAAGGGAGTGCTCCTAATGTCAACTTGTTACCTGTATAAAAGACACCTGTCCACAGAAGCAATCAATCAGATTCCAAACTCTCCACCATGGCCAAGACCAAAGAGCTCTCCAAGGATGTCAGGGACAAGATTGTAGACCTACACAAGGCTGGAATGGGCTACAAGACCGTCGCCAAGCAGCTTGGTGAGAAAGTGACAACAGTTGGTGCGATTATTCGCAAATGGAAGAAACACAAAAGAACTGTCAATCTCCCTCGGCCTGGGGCTCCATGCAAGATCTCACCTCGTGGAGTTGCAATGATCATGAGAACGGTGAGGAATCAGCCCAGAACTACACGGGAGGATCTTGTCAATGATCTCAAGGCAACTGGGACCATAGTCACCAAGAAAACAAATGGTAACACACTACGCCGCAAAGGACTGAAATCCTGCAGCGCCCGCAAGGTCCCCCTGCTCAAGAAAGCACATATACATGCCCGTCTGAAGTTTGCCAATGAACATCTGAATGATTCAGAGGACAACTGGGTGAAAGTGTTGTGGTCAGATGAGACCAAAATGGAGCTCTTTGGCATCAACTCAACTCGCCGTGTTTGGAGGAGGAGGAATGTTGGAGGTGGAAACATTATGCGTTGGGGGTGTTTTTCTGCTAAGGGGACAGGACAACTTCACCGCATCAAAAGGGACGATGGACGGGGCCATGTACCGTCAAATCTTGGGTGAGAACCTCCTTCCCTCAGCCAGGGCATTGAAAATGGGTCGTGGATGGGTATTCCAGCATGACAATCACCCAAAACACACGGCCAAGGCAACAAAGGAGTGGCTCAAGAAGAAGCACATTAAGGTCCTGGAGTGGCCTAGCCAGTCTCCAGACCTTAATCCCATAGAAAATCTGTGGAGGGAGCTGAAGGTTCGAGTTGCCAAACTTCAGCCTCGAAACCTTAAGGACTTGGAGAAGATCTGCAAAGAGTAGCGGGACAAAATCCCTCCTGAGATGTGTGCAAACCTGGTGGCCAACTACAAGAAATGTCTGACCTCTGTGATTGCCAACAAGGGTTTTGCCACCAAGTACTAAGTCATGTTTTGCAGAGGGGTCAAATACTTATTTCCCTCATTAAATGCAAATCATTTTATAACATTTTTGACATGCGTTTTTCTGGATTTTTTTCTTGTTATTTTGTCTCTCACTGTTCAAATAAACCTACCATTAAAATTATAGACTGATCATTTCTTTTGTAAGTGGGCAAACGTACAAAACCAGCAGGGGATCAAATACTTTTCCCCCCTCACTGTATGTGCTTAATAGACATTGGTAGCAATCCTTCTATCCAAATGTAGGTATATTCAAGAAAATACATGAAAAATGAATAAAAATACAGCACATCATATATTAGACGACAAAGGTTGATACAATTACATTTTTATTCTTTAAGATTACAGATTTATTATTGCTCATCTATCATTATCACTTGCAATATTTAAACATTGTTTCGACAACTTAAAAATGTAAGAATTTTCCATTTGTACGGACTGTGGATTTTCAACAATAAATACAAGAGTCGATATGCTGTAATTCCTATACTTTTGAGTTAACCATACAAGATGCTGGCATTAACCCTGCCCACGTGATGCAGCTATTGGACCGACTAATGCTCTTTGACCCCCGGAACGCACAGGCTATGATCCTGAGACAACTGTATCAAAGCAACCATGTCCTACTACACATGACCCTAACACACACACACACACACACACACACTCACTCACTCACTCACTCACTCACTCACTCACTCACTCACTCACTCACTCACTCACTCAAGCACGCACAGGCTCACTCTCACACGGTCAGACACGATAAACCACTAACAAATGAGATAATCAGCACAAGGATAATGTTCTAAAAAGTCAGACAAACAGAAATATGGGTAGTATGGATGGTCACAGAGGGGGCCTCCGACTTGGAAGATGGTTATTATGGAGGCTGGGGCATAAAAATGCACAAATGGTAGCTCACGAGTATGACATGAACACAGTGACATTTTAGAATGTATAGTATGGGCATAATTAACATGGGAGCATATGAGTGTACGTTCTCATGGATTTAAGTCCATTCTATACGATGTCAAAAAATAAATGAGAAGAAAAGCTGATTCCTCCCAGCTGGCTTGTAGTACAGGCTTTTGGTTCAGGAGAAAACCCTAACAGCTGGGATTCTAACAAAGTTGAATCTAAAAACGTTGAGGAAATTAAGCCGGACTAATAAATCGTACCAGAGGAGTTTGGCCCTCAACAGACAAACTCAAACTAACGAAGACACCAAATCTTGGACATTTATAAAGGTGACCATGACCTTTTTTTTTTTAATCATAAATGCATAATAAATTGGAACAATGAGGTAAACTGATGTCTGAAGGGGTGACACTTATTGGAACGTGTGAAACTTAGGTCCCCAACTAATTACAAGCATACGTAATGACCCAGTCATCGAGCTATAGCCTCACTGCACTTAAAATCACAACTAACACCTGACAATGGCTAATTGGTTTTAGCGCTGTAATTACTGTACAGGTTTGCTTATAGCAGCTTACTATTGAGGACCCGGCCAATGAAACTACCGCCAGCCTGGCTGTACATTTGGTATCTCATTGAAATAGTCTGTGTCACAGTTTGTTTTTAAAATTCATCCAGAACATTTAATTGCTTATCTTTATAACGAGACAGATGTTTAATTTCAAAAGGTTTAGATATTAGATGGGTCGAGGAAAGATAGAAAAAAATCGACATTTCTACATAAATAGCTAAATATATCCCCTTGTAATTATCTCCCATACCCGTCATGCCTCTAATTAAGCAATAAGGTACGAGGGGGTGTGGTATATGGCCAGTATACCTGTGCTAAGGGCTGTTCTTATGTACGACACAACGCAGAGTGCCTGGATACAGCCCTTAGCCGTGGTATATTTCCAATATACCACAAACCCCTGAGGTGCCTTATTGCTATTATAAACTGTTTACCAACATAATTAGAACAGTAAAAATAAATGTGTTGTCATTTTGGTATACGGTCTGATATGCCACGGCTTTCAGCCAATCAGCATTCAGGGCTCGAACTACTCAGTTTATAATACAGTATAATGCTTTGAAAGGAGAATCTCGCTCCGGCCATCGTGAATGGATGTCATAAACTCTGGTCGGCGCAATACTTTTCATATAACTTCAACACTAGCATCATGTGAGCAGTTTGGGAGCTGAAGAACATAGTTCATTATTGAGAGGCTGTGGTACAGGGAGCTGAGATGGATTCACTGTGTTTGAGTGATGGGTGCGGGAGAGAGGTCCCAACCAATCACAGGGAAAGACCCCGCCCCCACACCTGTCACTGTCCAGTTTGATTGGGGGAACAGGAGAACCAACGCATTAAAACATACTTAAAAACAAGGACAGAGAATAAATCTGAATCAAATGATCAAAGACAGGATATGATTGGACCCAATGACCCCCCACCTCTTCATCTAATCCCTTTCAATTTATCTATGAAAACAAAACAAAAATCAAGAGTAGGAAAAGACAGACAACAGGACATGACCCACACGTCCATCACTAAATCTTTCAGGGGTCATCTTCCATTCACACAGAGATTTTTTTTTGTACATTTGTTTTTCTTCATTGATAGTTTTTCATCTTTAGTTTTTAAACGAACAATAAAAAGATCTCGCAACGGAGTTCACGTACGACTGACTGACAAGTAGCTAAGAGAAGACGATGAAATCCCCAGGAGACGCTTGCTAAGGAACGCAAAATGGCAGGAGCAGCTCAAAAAGGTTAGAGTTACATTATTCTAGCGGAAATAAATAAAACACTGCCAAAGCACAGGTAAGCCACGCCCTCCACTCTGAGCAATTAGCACACAGCTCCTCCCCTCTTGTAAAAAGCAGGTGTGTGACTATTCTGTCCTCCTCTCTCCTTTCTTCTGGGTTCTGTACGATTTTTGGAGCCTTGGTATTTTCTTCATTTCAGAGTTGGTTTAATACCTTGGGGAGAAAAAAAAAACCTAAATGTCAAATCATGTAGTTACAGTTAATTAACAATCTTGCACTGTGGCTCTCTCTCTACCAAGCATCTCTCTACTGGCATAGCCGTCATACCGTGCTTCTACACCGGCATTGCTTGCTGTTTGGGGTTTTAGGCTGGGTTTCCGTATAGCACTTTGTGACATTGGCTAATGTGAAAAGGGCTTTATAAATACATTTGATTGATTGATTTCTCATTATAACTCTGATAACTGTATTTATAACATTACACCTTTGCAATATAACGCCACGAAACGTATACACTGAGTAGACAAAACATTAAGAACACCTGCTCTTTCCATGACAGACTGACCAGGTGAAAGCTATGATCCCTTACTGATTTCACTTGTTAAATCCACTTCAAGCAGTGTAGATGAAGGAGAGGGGACAGGTTAAAGAAGTATTTTTAAGCAATTGAGACATGGATTGGGTATGCGTGCCATTCAGAGGGTGAATGGGCAAGACAAAGGATTTAAGTGACTTTGAACGGGGTATGGTAGTAGGTGCCAGGTGCACCGGGTTCGTGTCAAGAACTGCAACGCTGCTGGGTTTTTTACGCTCAACAGTTTCCCGTGTGTATCAAAAATGGTCCACCACCCAAAGGACATCCAGCCAACTTGCCACAACCATGGGAAGCATTGGAGTCGACATGGGCCAGCATCCCTGTGGAACACATTCAACACCTTGTAGAGTCCATGCCCTGACGAATTAAGGCTGTTGAGGGCAAAGGGGGCGGTGCAACTCAATATCAGGAAGGTGTTCCTAATGTTTGATATACTCAGTGTATGTGAAGTACAATATTAGCAGGCAATCTAAGCATTCAGGCGTTAATGTTTACCTGTAGTAGTTTGGCTTGAAGGGCCCGTTCTTGTTCAAGCCCAGGTACTTGGCCTGCTCGTCACTCAGCTCTGTGAGGTGGGCATCGAACGTAGGCAGGTGAAGGCTGGCCACATACTCATCTGGAATAATACAGAAGGAGGGAGTGGGGGGTGGGGAGAAAGAGCGAGACAGAGAAAAAAAAGAGCGAGAGAGAGAAAGATGGATAGAGAGAAACAGAAAAAGAAGGAGTGGGAGGAGAGAGCCTAGTTACTCTAGCCTGCGGGGACACGGGGCACTCATTTATTTGTTTGTGTGGGGTTAGCTGAATGCACTGGGGCTGCTTCTCCTGTCCCGGTCTCTCCCTCTGTCTCTCCCTCCCTCCCTCCATCCATCTCTCTCCGTCAGTGATGGTGCAGTGAGCTTAGCAGCAGGGTCTGACAGGCTGACCTATATTGAGCCTCTCTGCCAGTCTGCCTCTCATTCTCCCTGCTTTTACACCATACACTTGGGGGGGGGGGGGGGCAGAGACGCGGCTACGCTGCCAGCTGCAGACACACACAAACGCATGCACATTCAGGCTCTCCATGAGATGTACTCTACAGTGAATGAAGCGCGTGCATTCACACACACACACTCTCTCTAAATAGGATGCGTTCTACTATGAATTCTACAGTTCCCAGACACTGCAATGACTGAAAAATGAATAGAACAAAAGACTAAACGCTGCAAACACGACCTGATATACTAACATCCAGTGTTTGTTTTGGATCATGACGTAGAACATACATAACCCCTGCAGCCACGTCTTGGATTGGGTTGAGTTAGCACAGAGGCGCTTCAAAACATATTCACGGTCATGCTAGCCATCTCTATCCCTATAGTGTATCTATCGCTTCTATTTGCTGAGGTGAGTCTGTTGTGCATTCTGGCTGATCCCCTTTCAACTCAATGTTTTCCCCTAAAAGGGTTTTGTCAGAGGTTCAGACAGGCGGACGGGTGCTGTCAGGTGACTACTGGCTGCCTCGGCTGAGGCCTTAACGAATAAGGATTACGGAGTGTGTGTGTGTGTTGAGGACAGAGGAGGGATGAAGGAGTATGTCTGTGTGTGTGTGTGTGTGTGTGTGTGTGTGTGTGTGTGTGTGTGTGTGTGTGTGTGTGGACATAGAGCTCGGCCTCTTACCCATCTTCTTGGGCAGCAGGTAGACATCCTGTTTGTAACGTCCCTCTGGGGCGTTGTACAGCTCTATCAGAGCCAGGGCCTGAGGTACGAGACAGGACCCGGATGTCAATCTCACACACACACCTGTTACCATGGCAACGCCACGGTCGCTCTCATGACGCACGCGGCCTGGCGGGTCAGCGGCAGAGCAATGACAGGACCCTAATCTCTCAGATTACTGTACGAAGTGGCACACACACACACACACACACCGACGCTGATCCACCCCACACACAAATCACAAAAACGCACGGTACCTGAGTGGTGGCGGTGATGGACAGGACAAAGGTGGGGACCGTAGAGCAGCTTAGGTTCAGCAGACGACCCTGAGGACAGATCGAGAGATGCATTGGGTTAACAACCAGTTAACGGCACACAGAATCAGAGGAAACTGCGTCTCAATTATAAGATACTGTGTGTATGTGTGTGTGTGTGTGTGTGCAGTTGACATCGACATCATCAAATGTCAGAAAAAGCGTTGCTGAGTCCAAGGTCAGAATAACAGAAGACGTTGTGCACGCAGACATGTAAACAGAGGGAGAAAACAGGACTGGTATTGTTACTGGGCTCAAGACCGCTAACGAGGCAGCGTGCACAAAGGAGGAGGAACTGATCTACATTCACTACCGCCATCGTACATTCCTTAGGTGACACAGAAAGCACGCAATAATGTTCTTTATTTCCCCAGAGCTGCAACATGCGTTAGTCCGTAGCAATTACGCTTCGGTGGTGATTTAGTTTCGATTCCCTGTTTGCTGCGAGTAGCGGTGACAGTACAACGGGGCGTACTGTTACTTTATGCAGTATGCACACTGCCCGGGGGAACTGAGGCGGCCCACACTTCCCTGTTCTGAAGAGAGCGTCAGGAGAACAGAACACCGGCTACAGGTGAGCTCCGGAGAACCAAACTGACAAAAAGAGCAACTTCTCTTTGAAAAAGCCCCTCAGATCGAGACGGTAGAGGAGAAGTGAGAGAGTCCAGGAGTGAAGATGGAGAGAATAGTCAAAAAGAGAGGGAAGAGTGAGAGGGGAAAACAAACAGCAGAGAGGGGGTTTCCATTACCTGATTAAAGCATGGAGGAGATCAAATAGCAGACAATGAAGCACCTGGCTTTCAGCCTGGCTCGCTCTCACGGTGGTTTCATTCTGTCAGAGACTGCTGCACACACACACACACACACACAGAGTGCCTCTGTGTCTCTCTCTGCTATGAGAGAGGGAATGTGGTGTAGACGTACTGCTTGTTTACCAGGCACAGCCTCAGATAGGGGTTGCTGTACAGCTACACACGGAACATTTGGATCTATTCACGCCCAGTTATTTGGAAGTTGAGAGGATTTATAGATCAGATCGTTGACCCTTGTGATTGAGCAGTGCTTTGAGGTAGTGCCGTCATGGACAGCCTTGTATTAATGTGACGATGATGATGATGATAATAGATCACCTCAGCCAGCAGCACTATCCGCTTGCCGTCGGGCCAGATGACGTGGTCCACCTGTGACCTAACTCTCTCCCAGGTCAGCTCCGGTGTCCGCAGGCTCGCCTGGAGGAGAGGACAAGAAACAGACAGGAAACAGTTACCACGAGAACAGTTTCACTATGACAACCAGGGACTTACGTTAACACCCGACAAATGCGGGTCGATTTTGGCATTGGTGGGTAAGATGTCCGTTTCACCAGCCACGTTGGCGGTTGGTCAGGGCTCCACAAGCATGTCAATTCCGTTTGCAAATAAACAGAGTTAGGAGTCAAGTATGAGCTCATGTGCAGCTGAACTAATGCCGCAGTAGCCGTTTTCAAAGTATTTCTGTCATTTTGTTTCATAGCTGGTAGCTAAAAATCACACAAAGAACTACAAATCCTATAATAATATCCCAACTCGCGCAACATGCAGGACCACAGCCTGGCTGGGGAGCTGTGTGGACCGCGCTGAAGACCAGTGGGCACAAGTATAAAAAGGTGGTCATTTTGTTTTATTTTTAACAATTTTTCTCCCCAGTTTCGTAATATCCAATGGTAGTTAGTCTTGTCCCATCGCTGTCCCCTACGGACTCGGGAGAGACGAAGGTCGAGAGCTATGCGTTCTCCGAAACACGACCCTGCCAAGCCGCACTGCTTGGTTGACACTGCTCGCTTAACCCGGAGGCCAGCTGCACCAATGTGTTGGAGGAAACACCGTCCAGCTGGCGACCGAAGTCAGCTTGAAGGCGCCCGGCCCGCCACAAGGAGTCGCTAGAGCGCGATGGGACAAGGAAATCCCGGCCGGCCAAACCCTTCCCTAACCCAGACGACGCTGGGCCAATTGTGCGCCGCCTCATGGGTCTCCCGGTCACGGCCGGCTGCAACACAAACGGCGATCGAACCCAGGTCTGTAGTGACGCCTCAAGCACTGCGATGCAGTGCCTTAGACCGCTGCGCCACTCTGGAAGCCTCTCTTGGTCGAATTCACTTTAAAGGGAGACTATGTCCTTGTGTTTCGTGGCTATTTACATTGTTTTGTTCACAAGCTAGGTTGTTCTTCAAAGTTTGAGTTTGCTTCAACTGCTAGCAAAGGCATCGGCTACTAGTCAGATTCTCTATATCATAGGCAGTCACTGACGAGTCCAGCGGCTCAGTGCCCTCGTTGCCACGGTAACCTCCCACCCTTAAAGGGGCAGCGTAACATTTTTATCTCATCTTAGGTATTTTGGTTAAGACTCAGTTCACAAAAAATTAAATAACATTGAGTAATATACCACTTCACTTATTACTAGTAATACATGTATTGTTTTAGAAACATTACAAAGCATGCTCATCCGTAAAAAAAAAAAAAAAAAATCATGAAAAGAAAATATTTTGGCTGGTAAAAAATCTGAGTTCATGTCAGGCCCTGATGACAACAGTCACTATGAAAATGGTTTCGCTATGACCCTGAGGATGTCACCGTAACAGTGACAACAACTGACAGGCATAGGCCACAGCGAGCCAACTCATAACTATGACAACGTCAGGTCAGGGGCGTTGTCGTATCACAGCTTCCCCCACAGTGACAATACCGTGACGAGCATTGGTGACAGCAGTGTCTTCCGCCCACACGATCAGTCGAGCTGTCACAATAACACACCCGCACACGTACATACAACCCCCCCCCCCCTCATCTCCCACCAACACACACAGACACACGCTTCACTCACCACGTCGATCTCGGTGTTTGAGTGTCCCATGTTGCAGACGATACAGCCGTTCTTCATACGGTCCAAGTATTCTCTCACCACCACGTTCTTATTTCCTGAAGTAGAGGGACCGTCATTAAACGTGCCATCGATATTACACTCTCACAGTCATCATGTTCACTGAAACGTCAGAGAAATTCACAAGTGGACAGAGGTGAATACTACCAATAATTCGCGCCGGGCCGACACATGCTGAATGACATGATTAACCCCTTCAAAAGGAATTATGTTGCTGTATATGCTACACAAATCATGCTAGGAATAAATCTCCTGCACTAGATAAAAATCAATCTACTCAAAATGCACCATAGCGCTCCACATCAACATAGACCTACAGTATGAATAAGTGTCTGAACGGCATCGCGTGCCTCTAAGTCTGAGTGTGTGAACGCGCATGTCTGTGTGCAAACGCATACACATTCGCATGAGTGATTACGGTTGTCTGTCCTTTTTCAATTAACGTTTTACTGGACTGATGGCCTGCATCTTATGGTTAGTCTGCGGGGAGGGACGAAGCAGCGGTGAGGCTGCCTCTCACCCGACTCACTGTCCCCCTCTCCCTCCTGAAAATACTGCCTGGTATGGCAGCTGCTCGGCCTCCGACCGCAAGGCACTACAGAGGGTAGTACGTACGGCCCAGTACATCACCGGGGCCCAAGCTTCCTGCCATCCAGGTCCTCTATACCAGGCGGTGTCAGAGGAAGGCCTTAAAAATTGTCGAAGACTCCAGCCACCCTAGTCATAGACTGTTCTCTCTGCTACCACACGACAAGCAATAACGGAGCGCCAAGTCTAGGTACAAGAGGATTCTAAACAGCTTCTACCCCCAAGCCATAAGCCTCCTGAACATCTAATCAAATGGCTACCCAGACTATTTGCATTGCCTGCCCCCCCCCTTCTACACGGCTGCTACTCTGTTATTATCTATGCATAGTCACCTTAATACTACCTACATGTACATATTACCTCAATTACCTTGACTAACCGGTGTCCCCACACATTGACTCTGTACCAGTACCCCCTGTATACAGCCTCGCTATTGTTATTTTACTGCTGCTCTTTAATTATTAGCTACTTTTATTTCAGGTATTTTCTTAAAACGGCATTGTTGTTTAAGGGCTTGTAAGTAAGCATTTCACTGTAAGGTCTACACCTGTTGTATTCGGCGCATGTGACAAATAAAAATGTGATTTGAAAAGGGGACACAGTCTTCCAGCTGATGGCGAAACTCAAGTCGCACCGCATTATTTCTGCCTCATGCAGCAATGCATGTCCTCACTCATATGACCAGAGAAAGTGAAATATTCCTCGATACTAAAAAAATAAAGCCGCTAATAACACTTCGCTATACTCATTCATTGCAAAGAAATCTAAACCCTAACCCTGACTTAAACCCCAACAAGCTCATGTACTTGCACTCGGTTATTAGTTGACACTATTGCCACTTGTCTGTTCTAATGTGGCCATCTAGTGTTGACCGAGGGGACAGGGGAGAGTTGTTCACCTGTGCAAGTGATGACAATGTCCACTTGTCTGATCACCTCATTCAGCTTCACCAGTCTGAAGCCATCCATGCTGTACAGGGACGGATAAACAAACGCGTTACTTCCTCGTTCACCCGGCTGCCATTGGCCGATTAGTTCACGTACCTGGCTCTGATTGGTTGAACTTACCAGGCCTGCAAGGCACAGATGGGGTCGATCTCTGTGACGTACACGATGGAGCCCATGGCCTTGAGAGCAGCACAGCAGCCCTTCCCCACCTATGGAGCGTAAATAAAAACACATGGGCATAGGACTGATGGTGGCTCTACCATAGACTTGGATGGTAAACAGTTTCCTCTGGTGGTCCATTTTGATATAATAAGGTGTTTAGATCGCCAGCAGCATCCCACTGCTGGCTAAGCAGGGTTGGTCCTGGTCGGCCCACGGATGGGAGACCAGATGCTACTGGAAATGGGTTTGAAGGGCCAGTAGGAGGCATTGGGGACATTTCCCTGTGTAAGGTCCCGTCTTTCGGATGGGACGTAAAACGGGCGTCCTGACTCTCTGTGGTCACTGAAGACCCCATGGCACTTATCGTAAGAGTAGGGGTGTTAACCCCGGTGTCCTGGCTAAATCCCCAATCTGGCCCTCATACCATCATGGCCACCTAATCCTCCCCAGCTTCCGATTGGGTCATTCCTCCCCTCTCCTCCCCCTGTAACTATTCCCCAGGTCGTTGCTGTAAAAGAGAATATGTTCTCAGTCAACTTACCTTGTAAAATTAGGATTAAAAAAAATTAGAAGTACCATTTGGGGCGGCAGGTTGCAAGATCGAATCCCCGAGCTGACAAGGTACAAATCTGTCGTTCTGCCCCTGAACAAGGCAGTTAACCCTCTGTTCCTAGGCCGTCATTGAAAATAAGAATTTGTTCTTAACTGACTTGCCTAGTTAAATAATAAGGTAATAAATAAATTAAATACAGTAGGGCTGGGAATTGCCAGGGACCTCATGATACAATGTTGTGCCGATACTTTATGTATTGCGATTTTATGTTCCAAACATATCGCTCACCAAATGTCTGCTGCAGAGAGACAAGAGAATGAGAAAGCTCGTTTTGATCAGTCAGGGAAATAAAAGTGCCGAAACCACATTGGCTCACTATTAAAAAGGAGGAAAAACAGCAGAGTTTTGGTGCAGGTACAGCTAATGCTACCTACAGTAGCAAAAACATTATTGTATCGATACAAATATAGTTTACAAATAATGTAGCAAAATGCAACTATCAACCCTCCCCCCCATCACTAACACACAGTAGGTAAGACAGACTTACCTCTCCATATCCACACACAACCACCTGTTTTCCCCCAAACATTACATCAGTAGTCCTCTTCAGACTGGAGGGAAAGCGAAGAAACACAAAAAAAAATCAAAAGAAGTTATCATGACAAAATGTTTAAGTCATCCGTAGACTCCCGGCCGTCAGCGCCCGAAGACAATTATACGTGACGACAACGACGTAATCTTCCTCGGTCTTCCTGTTTTGAACAGGCATGCCGGAGTTGTCCTACCCGTCCAGGATGGACTCCCTGCAGCAGTAGAGGTTGTCAAACTTCTGCTTGGTCACAGAGTCGTTGACATTCATGGCCGGGACACACAGCTTCCCCGCCTTGGACAGCTGGTACAACCTACATACAGAGCAGCAACAAGAGGGGGGGGGCCTCATTACCAGTAAAACCTGACACTACCTGTTATGGCCACTAGATGGAGAAATGGTCATAGAAGATGGACCACTATGCTTCAAAACAAACCCCTGATGAAGGTGAAGCTTACTCGCAAAACACTGTTTTTCTCAGTCTAGACAAATGAGTCAACTAACAATGAAGCAGTGTGGTTAGCAGTGATCCACCCACCGGTGTACTCCAGTGACGCTCTCCTCCACGATGCCCTTGATCTTCTTGAACATGTTGGGGTATTTCTTATAGATCCAGTGGGTCAGGTCTCCGCCGTCATCTAGGATCTGGAGCAGGACACAACGCGTCTCTCTAACTGATCGGGATAAATGACTGACGCCGTTTACGTGGTAACAAAGTCCGGGTGCCAGTCCGTTACTGGGGGATGGGAGTGATTGAGGGAGACAAGACAGACACGTACCATGTTGGGCTGCCAGCCCTCCAGGTTGACACAGCGATCGATGCACCACCAGAAGTCATCCTCCGACTCGCCCTTCCACGCGAACACAGAGAACCCTGAGAGAGAAATCGAAGAGATGAGCGATAGAGAAAGGGAGGGAGAGTAAGAGAAATGTAGCGATGCAGCATGTTCTTATGAATATCCTACCATCGAATTGATGGGCACTGAGAGAGCCAGCGGTCGCGACAGAGAACGAGCTCCCACACGACACAGATGCTCAAATGAAGCAGCCCTGTTCACACTCACCTCCCTCGGCCAGAGCAGCTGCCACCTCATTCTGCGTGGAGTAGATGTTACAGGCAGCCCACCTGCACTGAGCCCCCAGGGCAGACAGCGTCTCCATCAACACCTGCAGGGACACACACAGACCAGACCGCGCGCTCAGTTACGGACACAGCCAACGGAGACGTTCGTGTTCAAAGCAAAGTCCTGCCGCTAAAAGATGCGTGAAGCTGGCTTAAGACGAGTGCCATTCAGTATGGCTGGGAGTCGTGGTTTTCTGAGCAGGTGCGGCAGACTCACAGTGGACTGAGCGGTGGATGGTGGCGTGTGTGTGTGTGTGTGTGTGTGTGTGTGTGTGTGACTCACGGCTGTCTGAGCTGTGATGTGGGTGCAGCCCACTACTTTGGCCCCAGCCAGCGGCTTCTCTCCCTGGGCCCTCTTCCTCAGGGCCATGAGAGCTGGCATCTCTGTGTGGAGGAGACAACGCAACCGACAGGTTATTTTAGACCCAACAACAACAACAACAACAACACAAAACCATTGGTCCCGTTTCAAAAAGGCATCCTCCTCTGTATAATCCTTAAAATGACATTTAAAAATCTTTGAAAAATTCTAAATGGTTAAAGCGTGGTTAATGAAAGTTAGCTGGCCAACATTCTTTGGGAAGCCTTCTGCTGCGCTGCCTATGGTCTCTCACCTAGGCATTCACAGCTCGAGCCATGTGTGATAAGGACAACCGAGCCAGGGCTGCGTGAGGTCAATGATTAAAAGACCAGACAAAATTACAAACCACCATAAATACATTTATATTGACATCCTAAAAAGTGGCACTATTCACTGCCCTTCTCCCTAACCTTAAAAATCAACCACATTCATTTCACATTAAAACAATCTATTAATTGCACATCATACCAATACTTCAAATAATACACCTGGCCAGCAGTAGGGGGCACAAGGGGCAGTGGAGTGGTTTCTCTTAAAGACAGCCTTGTCCAAATGAAAACCTTTTCCTGCTTTATAAAGCTATTTTTTACCTCCAAGGGAAGGCTATTCCATAGACAAATGCCTGTATGGAAAAACGTGCTCCTCGCAGTACTGTTTACTCTTGGGATTTTACAAGACATAACACTAGCTCTGGTATTGTGACTGTGTTGGTTATAGACCATATCAAATGTGTTTTTTCTTGTAACCTGGGGCACGATCATTTAAGATGTCAAACGTATGATTAAGTTGGTCCACTCTGGACTCCAAAGGCAACAAGCCCACCTCCCGGAACTCCTGTACCCCATGTGGGCCCTAGAGGGGACATTCAGCATATACCTGATATCGTTATTTTGCATGACCTGAATTCTCTTTTTCAGCTTTTTTGATGGCCTACTATATATACACCAAGCAGAGCAGGCATAATCAAAATGACACTGAATCAAGGTTGAGACAAGCAGTTTCTTAACTTTAATGTTAAAATATCTAGTGTTAAGATATTTAAAAGAAATCAGTGTTTGCCATTTTAGAAATTATTTTAGCATCAATTAGGTCTCCAGAAAGGGATGGAGCTAGGGACACACCACGATAAGATACACGTGTTTTAGATTCAATCTCCTTGCCTGCACAGTTTACTGCTTTCTTGTCAGCCCTAAGCAATCTCAGTTTTGTTCCGAACAAAATAGATTAAGTTTTTCCCCAAATGTAGTGACAATTTGTTGTCAGACGACCAATCTCTAACAAAATGCAATTCCTTACTCAGGGTCTTTATGTAAACTGTATCCTTCCCTGATACCAGTATGTCTGAATCATCAGCATAAATCAGGAGTTTGCACTTTACTGTATCTGGCATATCATTAACGTATATAAGAAATAAGAGAGGCCCTAAAATGGATCCCTGCGGTACTCCACAGGATATTTCTTTGGCCTCTGACAGAACATCACATACTTGTGTTCTGTTGGTCAGATAAGACCTAAACCAATTCACTACTACATCATTTAGACCCATGCATTTCAGTTTCATCAGGAGAATATCACGGTCTACAGTGTCAAAAGCTTTCTGCAAGCCTAACATGACTTTACCTGTATAGTTCCCCTTCTCACTTTCCTGTTTAATGTGATCAAAAATGTGGATACGGCAAGTATCAGTGGAATGAGCTGTTCTAAAGCCAGATTGTAGTTCATAAAGAAGTTTGTGCTCAAGAAGCTATCCCTCAAGTTGATTAAAAACTAATCTCTCAACAACTTTGGATGAGGATTGACACAGGCCTGTAGTTTCCTACATTTGTTTTACTGCTCTTCTTGTGGAGTAGAACCACCCGGGCTGTTTTGAGATCCTTAGGAAATGCACCAGTACTAATGGAAAGGATTACAATATGTGTTATCATTTTAGCAGTGACACAAGTACTATCCTTTATGAATCTTGCAGGAAGGTTATCCAGCCCAGTTGCTTTGTTTGTGCTCATTAAGCATAGTAGATTGTTAACGTTGTCCTCTGTCACCATGCCCAGGTCAAACAAATAATTTGTGATACTTTTGCTATGGTAAAGGTTGTTAAATGAAAGACTGGCCAGAGTGTCCAGAGCAGATGGGTAACTTCTTAACCAGAGATGAGGCTATTGTGGTAAAATACAATTTTTAAATAATTTGCAACCTTTGCCGGTCATAGCATAAAACATCATCAATATCCAGGCCAATACTAACGGATTTTACCTTATGGGGAGTTTTTGAACCAATGCCCTTTAAAATGTTCCACAGTTTACGAGGCTGATTAAGTTGTCATTAACGGTGTCTTTATAAATGTTGGAATATGGCCTTATCCATTTTGTATTTTGCCTGGTTTCTACAGTTAATATAACCGTCATAACCTTGTTGTAGATTTGTCCTTCTGAATCTGGCCAGGAAGCGATCCTATTTCCTTACGAGGTCTAAGATCTGGGAAGTGATCCATTTCCCTGACCGCTGTTTGATTCAAATTTGTTTAAAATCGGAGCCAGAGTCGAGCGAAGACAATAACAGATCTTCAAAGAAACACCAAGCTTGATCAACATCATCACTGTTTAGTACGCGAGACCAATCCAAAATTACAAGGACCTCTACAAAACGTTCTTGTGAGAGTTGTTTCAAAGACCGTACCCTTCACGTACTACATGGCTCTAGTAACATTTTGGATTTCTTACGGGTACAGTAGGTTACCATGTGGACACTAAAACCGATATTTAAGACTCCCGACTGACAGATGTTCTCTTGATCCGATACAATAATCAAATCCTAAAGTTACACAGGGCATTTACTAGTGTACTTATCTTGGGTGACTACACATGTATTAAAAATCGCCTAAGCAGAATACATTCTCCATCAGCAAATACATTGGGATCACAGCAATTCGATTCAAGTAAAATCCTAGAAATTATTCTGCTTAGGAGGCCGGTCGCAAACGCCGACAAGCACAGGACGACATTTAGGAGGGAGTTTATCTACCCATGCAACCTCAAGACCATCTATTTTCAGATCTGAACGAGGGTTAAAACGCACATCATTCTTAGTAAAAAAACACACACACACCCACACACACACGCCGCCACCGTTTCGGTTTATTCTACAAACGCTATAACCTGGTAGCTCAACCTCATTGTCCTCAATTGACCCATGTCTCAGTCACAGCAACTGCTGCAGCCCGTGTGTTAAAAGCAAGGAGTTTTAATTCCTCTTATTTCGGCAGCAGGCTTCGTGCGTTCACATGGATAAAATTAAGTCCTCTCTGATTGAAACAGTCAAATATGTCATTTTCTGTGCCCACTGCTGATACATCGACTAGCTCATCTAAATTGCACTCATCATCCCTGCATCTCAATGTTTGGCACCGCATTTAAACAGCATACATTGCAAACAAGCGAAATGTTACTTTGAGACTACAGCTTCAGTGGTGCAGTACAGGCACGTGGGACTGTGAGTGGTCAGCGGTGCAGTACAGGCACGTAGGCCTGGGTGGTCAGTGGTGCAGTACAGACACATGGGACCGAGCAGTCAGTGGTGCAGTACAGACGTGTAGGGCTGGGCGGTCAGTGGTGCAGTACAGACACGTAGGACTGAGTGGTCAGTGGTGCAGTACAGGCACGTAGGCCTGGGTGGTCAGTGGTGCAGTACAGACACGTTGGCCTGAGTGGTCAGTGGTGCAGTACAGACACGTTGGCCTGAGTGGTCAGTGGTGCAGTACAGACACATATGACTGAGTGGTCAGTGGTGCAGTACAGACACATAGGTCTGAGTGGTCAGTGGTGCAGTACAGACACGTTGGCCTGAGTGGTCAGTGGTGCAGTACAGACACATGGGACTGAGTGGTCAGTGGTGTGTCCTGTTGGGTTTCAGCAGAGGATGGAGAGTCCCATCACAGCTTGCTTGATTGGGTATTAGTGGGAGAGGCAGGCGGCCCCCTGCAGTTTATCTCATAGGCTGGTAACATACGGCCACTAAGCACACAGCCCTAGGGGAGATGGCCTGTCAGCAAGGCACACACACATCCAATCACATAATCACACCATCAGAGAATCACTCTCTCCCTCACACACATATCTTCCACCTTGCCACACATCATCCCTAGCCCACCTTGCCACACATCATCCCTAGCCCACCTTGCTCAGCGATCTCGATCTCCCTGCGTCCGAAGTCGGCCTGCTTGATGTTCTTGATGCAGAAGTCTCCGTTGCCCTTGGAGTTCTTCTGCTGCTTGTCCCGAGGAGAAGTCTCATCGTCAGAGCTGTCCGTGTACGACGCAGCTAAAAGAGAGAGCAGGACAGAAGAGAGGGGTCAGAGGACAGGACACACACACGCAACAGCATGTCTACACACACACACACACACACTAAAATGCACATTCAACATGCCCTCAGGATATAGACATTAAACCAACAACACGTGACATGACCACACACTGGACCACAATCTACTCTGATGTCCAAAACAACTGCATAGCTCACATTACAAGATATATCTAGGGACTGAGCCTCAGGGCAGAATACACCTGAAGAGCTTGGGCATCTACATACTAGGTTCGGTTTGATCCTAGCAGAACTCGGCTAGGTGAAGTGAACGTCCGTGCCTCGCATACTTCCCTTAAAATACCTTGGTTTGAAAAACAAGAAAATAGCGACAGTGGTACTGTTTGTCCATCTTCAGACGCCGTAGCCAGAATTAATAGTCAGAATGAATCTAACATAATTCAAGAAATCTGTCATTCATTTTGACGCTTTTGCCGAGGATATCTTAGTCGCGTAATTTGATATCTTAGTCGCGTAATTTGACATCTAACTTTAGGTTGGACGCAATATTTCTCGTGTGGAAAAAAAAAGTGCATGAAAACGAGTTGTATCTCGCTGAATGACAACACTTCATTGAAGAATCCCTACTGTTGACCAATCACTGACGAAGGGGCGTAGACGTTGGCTACCGAACGCCCGAAAACAAAACGTCGCTGGAGACCAAAAACACACAAAAACGTCATAATATATCTACAAACTGTTTCAGATGGGAAGCATGTGGACGCCTTAAGACAGCTCTCCCACAGTGTGTGTGCAATCAAGGCCCAGGGCTGGGACAGAGAGCATGTGAGCAGGAGAGAGAGAAAGAGAGGAAAAGAAAGAGACCGAGAGACAGAAAGGTCAGTGGGGACAGTCAGGAATCTTGACTGTTGACTCTTTCTGTGGGAATAATTACAGCAACCACAGAGCTGCGGGCTGGGGATTACAGTACAGGGGATCAGGAAAGAGAGGGAGAGAAAGAGAGTAGCCAGTGGGGGAGAAAGGTTTGAGAGTGGAGGGGACAGAATGCAATGAGGTACAGTGAGAGGACAGAGAAGAAAGGAGGGAAGAGTGGACTCGAGGCATTTGGGTGAAGCGGCCGGCGAGTGTCTGCGCGTGACATTCAAAAAGATGAGGGACAGCCAGGTAGGTTGTGAGTGACATCACAAGTGGAAGAATGAGAGGCCACGTAGGGGATGCCAGTCACGTAGTATTTCACACTCCGTCTTTCACACTTCACTCCTGACAAACATGTTTACAACACTGAACGTCACCCCGATAGATTACCTCTGGTTGTAAAGCAAGGGTCACACCCTTTTTATGACAGGCAGGACTGACGGGCCCCCTCATCCTACTACACAACCATTCCCAGCGCTTCAGTGGAATTCTCTCTCCTCCCCCCCCCCCCCCCGCTCTTGAAAGGGGCCTCTAGAAGCCCTGGGAACAACCAGGAGTGGGATAAGCAGGTGACCAGGACAACATTGCCTCTACCTTTCTCTCTCCCCCTCTCTTTTATGGACACCCCAACCTTAAATCCGGCTTACACCGGCCTGCCAGAAAAATAAAATAAAAATACTGATCTCAAACTTTCACAAGGACATTGGTGTGTGTGTGTGTGGCTGCAGTGATTATTGAATGGAACACAGTGTTAGAAAGTAGGGAGAACACTAGCAGCTCTCTGTGGCCTGTATCGTCTCATCTTAATCCAGTTATACGTTACAGAGAACATTCCTGCTGCCCCCCACCTATCTGGGAATAGACTCTTACTGTGTGATACTGGATACTGTACCTGGGCTGTGATTAGAGTTAGGCACAGGGTGTGTCAGGGGGCTCGTGAGTGTGTGGGTGTGTATTCTCAGTACCTGAGCCGTAGCTGTCTGTGGAGGACTGGGAGATGGATCGGGACAGAGAGCGACGGCCGATCTTGGTGGGACGTTTGTTGAACTCTTGTTTTTGGTCGGCAAACTGGATCTGCTGGCAGAGGGAGGAATGAGACCACAACGCCCACACAAGCACCAACGTCCAACCTCCAACACCCAGTCAAAAACGATTCAAATCCAGCAACTCCTTCCCTGATAGACTGTCTCGTTGGCCCCTCGTACATCTTAAAAAGGAAGTATCAGATGGGTATAGCCTTAGCAATATGATAACCGTAGCAATCCACCATTTATCCACAGCAGGTTCTGTAAGATCTATAAGGGGTGTGGGGGCAAGTGTCTAGGGGTTAGGGGCTAGTGATTGATTTAATACAACAGTTCATCCCCAAGGTCTGAATTGAGCCTCACCACTAGACTCCATTTACAGTGAAAAGCCACGGGTTAAATCCCGATTTATCTGCAGTAACGTTATGTTAGACCTACATTCTACTAACAGGCCAGAGCCAGGGAGGAAGCTTTGGTTTGGAGGAAATATGTTAATCCTGCTGCTGGTAATATTGATGGATTACTTACTGGTGCCGTAAAACCAGCAACACGGACACGGTTTGATGGAAAAATAAAACAGAAATCGATGCCGTAGATTGTAATTTTGATAAAAACCCGGATGTAAAACGTGTTAAATCTCAGTGACGTAGAGCGGTATTGTTGAGCGATTATGTAACGCTTCACAATCTGGACAAATCACTCCCAACTAGGAGCACAGAGATTTCACAGATGAAAACAGAGTTGAGATTGACAAGCTTTCTTTAAATCTCATCCGGGTTTCATTTTCCCAACCACCTGGACTACACTTCAATGTGTGTAAACATTCCACTTATCGTCAGAGCGGCAAAACAAAGCGCCAAGCGCCGAATGAGTGTGTGTACGCACAAAACACTCACACAGTCACGCTGAAATAAGCCCACAAGAGTGTCTGACGCACATCCAGAGTACCAGACGCGTCCGTCCACCTCTCTATGCAGGAAGCCACGGCGTGACTACCGAAAGACCACAAGGGAGTGGGAGTGACTCACGGTTGCGCAATCTGAATTTCACACCAACCAGCCAAATGGATCTGAGTCACGGGGGAGGCAAAGGTCTTGCGTACTCATGATAGGTCGGGTTTGTCAAGTATCCACTTGGTTCCCCTCATCATGGCTTCCTTCCTCTTCAGTCAGAGGGAGAGGCATGGCTGGTGGTATTTGGTATTTCATTAGGATCCCCATTAGCTGTTGCAGAAAGCAGCAGCTACTCTTCCTGGGGTCCACACGTGGTTTATATTAACACCTGCATTAGAACCATGATACAGTTCTCAAACATGCATTTCTCTACTTCTCCCTCACGCACCCACAATACAGAGCTCGGACACAAGTCTGCATCTGCCAACTAAATAAATGCAGAACAAGTTGAAAAAAAATTGGCACCAGCAATGAGATCCATAAATGCCTGTACACACATGTAGATTGAATTTCATTCATCTTCTACCGAAGCCTGTCAGTCCCAACCTAATCCATCCATCCTCCTGTCTTACCCTTTTCCTACTGGGTTCACCTCCACTGTCGTCATCCTTCTTCGACAACGTGACTTAGTGTTGAGGTGAGAAACTGTGTTTGGACTCGAGGGCGTGGGTCTGGAAAACTAGCAGTTATGGGCCTTGTCCATTTATACCCTCTCTTTACCCAGGCTGCTTTACCCCAGATCCAGCCCTGACTGGTCTGGACGGTCACCCATGTGTTGTGCCTCAGAAACAAAAGCAGAATTGTTCCCCACTTCTGTTTTTACCACTCCTCTCTCCCTCTGTTTGTTTAATTGTTAATTGTTCCCAGGCTGGATTGGGGATTCTTTCGTCACGGCCAAAAACTGTGTGACCCACAATGGCTCTTGGCTGGAGACTATTGGAGGTCATTCATAGAGGCTGTGTTACCTCAGAATCAGGGGGATCAGGACAGTGGGATCTGCCAAGGAGAGACCCTGGGCTGCCACCACTGGGACAGACAATAGATACTTTGTGTAAGTGATTAGGCCCATTTTGTTTGTGTGAGACCAAGGTTGCTGAACTAGAAAACATTGTAGCCTAGAAGAAATATAGATGTACAGGATCTCTATGGTGGCAATGCCCACTTGCCCAGCAGTGAGAGATCACATAACATCAACGGTTTGGCTTCATTTCTTGCAAAACATGTTAGTCTCTTACTTGTTTTAGTCAAAGTTCAAACCAAGGGGTCACCGAGGGGAAACAACAGGAAACGGATTTCAAACTTGACCATCCGACTTGGTCCTTACGCCAGATCGTCATGCTAGTGTGCGACGGAAACGGACTGCTTGGACATGTGCCCTTATGAGTGTCCTGAGCAAACTTCTCTTCGACAGCCGACACACACACACGACATCTGGGTCCAAGAGGTTTCATAGGGCAGGAGGAGAGGACCCAGGGTCAGTAAACAAAGCTTTAATCCTGTGCGATCAGACACGCCGGCTGATTGCAGGACACATTCCAGGAGAACTAACTATGTTGGTTATAAACAGGAGACAGAACGCCATGAATTGGGAACGCGGCAATTGATCATTTCGCAATACGTGTTCGACTAGTTCAGCAGCAGAATATAAGTGGAGGCTGACACGCATGATCCGTGTTAGGACATTCAAATGAACGCATGAGCGACCAAAGGCTTATGAACGAGTTCCATTCAGAACGCTGACATCCATCCACCACTACATTGAGGAAAGCGAAGAGTGAAAATTATTTTAGAGAATGTGAACGGATTATATGCCAATCAAATAAACTTCCCCTTGTTCCCTCAAATGACCGTATGTTACTCTAAAAGCCAATTTATGCTCGATCTGAAAATTTGCTCACAGCTGCATGCGTAGCATTAGCTAACATGCTAGTGAGAGATGATGGTTATGCAAGAGCGAGAGGGAGGGAGGACCACAGACTGCTAGCAGGGTACAGGGTAAACTGCCTGCCCTAGAGCAGCACTCTGGCCCTGCACTAGGATTACCGAACCCGGTTAAACCAGACTGAACGCTGCGCCCACCATTGGTAGTGACACAACAGTGAAACGCAGAGGAAACCGTTTGGATGGCAGGCTAAGGATTATCAGCAGGGCATGATGAATGAATTACCGTTCTACATTTCCTGTGGAACAGTAAAACACATTGATCACAGAGCAGAGGGAAGAGATGTTTAAAACAGAGAGGAAAATATTACTGACTGTAGCGTGGGGAAGACCATTCATCTAGAAATATGAACAGCAGCAATTCATCTTGATCACTGACAGAGAGAGGGCAAGCATGTGGATCTCTCCCAAACGCGGCTAAGGGAATACTCATAGCTAGGCCTAATTGTACATTTTTGTGGATTAAATAGATGCTACAGAAATGGATTAATCAGACTGGACCAATGACTCGTCTTAATCCCACATCCAGGATGAGACAGGGCAGGGGTCCCAAGAGAGATCAAAGCCTTCTGTGGTGCACCACCAACGCTGCATAGTAGTGAATACTAACTAGCCTTCTCTCTCCCTGCATCCTACTGCAGAGTCTGCATTAACGCTATTAGCCTTGCAGCACTGCACAGCACCACATAATACAGACATTATGCATGTTCAGTGATTGCAAGGCTAATGAGATGTAAATAATAGATGCTAACCCAACACTGCGGAGTAGAGCCTGCTGGAGCTGGGCATGGCAGGTTGACTGTAGCCTACAGAGGAACCAGGTCAATGTTGGCCAGCCAGGCAGAATCACAGGTACCCCCACGGCCCAAAACGACCATCCCGTGCCACATTTACAGTGTCTGGGGAGGACAGGTGCCAGGTGCCACCTCAGCCCAGACAGAGAGGCACCTGCATCGGCAAGGTTTGCGTCACCAGGTGGCAGTGTACTCGCTTGGCAAGGCAGGCTTTTGGTAGTTGTGTAACATGAGTGACTGGCCAAGACCACCAAAGGTGAGGTCTCATTATGCAATAAGGCCCGGGGACGTGTGGTATATGGCCAATATACCACGGCTAAGGGCTGTTCTTGGGCACGACGCAACGCGGAGTGCCTGGATACAGCCCTTAGCCGGGGTATATTGGCCATATACACAACAAACACCCAAGGTGCCTTTCTGCTATTATAAAACTGGTTACCGACGTAACTAGAACAGTTAAATAAAGAAAATAAAAATAATGTAAAATATCATACCTATGGTATACGGTCTGATATGCTCTAGTCATACACACTCTGTGGCCAGTTATTCAGATACACCCATCTAGTATTGGGTCGGACCCCCCTGTAGCAATGAAGGGATGTACCTGGTCAGCAACAATGTTCAGATATCCTGTGGCTTTCAAAACGTTGCTCAATTGGTATCAAGGGACAGAACGCGTGCAAGGAAAACACTACCCACACCCTCACACCACCAGCCTGTACCGTTGACACCAGGCAGGATATGGCCATGGACTCATGCTGCTTACGCCAAATCCTGACTCTGCCATCACCATGACGCAACAGGAAAATGGAATTCGTCAGACCAGGAAATGTTATTCCACTCCTCGGTGTTGGTGATCGCCGTCCCACTGGAGCCGCTTGTTGTTTTTAGCTGATAGGAGTGGAACCCGGTGTGGTCGTCTGCTGCAGTAGCCCATCCGTGACAAGGACCGACGAGGAGTGCGTTCCGTGATGCCGCTCTGCGCCATTATTTTTGTGTTTGTGGCTCGCCTGTTGGCTTGCACGATTCTAACCATTCTCCTTCGACTTCTCTCGTCAACGAGATGTTTTTTTGTTTGTTTGGCGCACCATTCTCGGTAAACCCTAGACACTGTCGTGCGTGAAAAGCCCAGGAGGCCGGCGGTTTATGAGATACTGGAACCTGCGCGCATGGCACCGACGATCATACCTCGCTCAAAGTCACTCGTTCTGTCCATTCTAACAATCAGTCGAACAGTAACTGAATGCCTCGATGCCTGTCTGGCTGCTTTATATAGCAAGCTACGGCCACGTGACTGTCTGTAGGAGGCATCCACTTTCGTGAATGGTGTGGTGTACCTAATATGCTGGCCATAGTGTATATAAGTCATATTACTTTAGTAGTATCCTGAGCTGAAAGCGGGAGAGCCTGAGGCCGGCATGTGTGTTGCTCCAGGCCTAGTCTCACTAAAGGTCGGCAGCAGGGTAAGCTGTTCCAGGGCGAAGCCACAGAGCGAAACCCACTGAGCAACCAGCTGCCATGGGGTCTGAAGCCCCGGAAAGAGTTCCAGGATAACAGCGAGAAGAGGGGCTTCAAAACAGCACAGAGCATTAAGCTACAGTCCTGAGAAAAATAAAACAGGCACAGATGTGATCAGATACTGTGGAATCCACACCAGGCAGAGTCCATAGTTCAACAGAGAGAATGAAAACAGACAGACAGGGAGGTGCCCGAGACACATGGGACCAGCATAGGCCTGGGTTGATGATACTGGATGGGTTGGAGGACTATGGGAAAAGGGAACATGTGAGAGAACGATGGCAAGGAAAGAAATGAAAAAAAACTTAGTCAGTTGTACAACAATGCATTCAACTGAAATGTGTTTTCCGCATTTAACCCAACCCCTCTGAATCAGAGGTGCGGGGGGCTGCCATAAATAGACATCAGGAAGAATGAAGACAAGACAGGAAGAGGAATTAACCGTTTGAGAGAGGGGGAGTCAAAGAAGGAGAGTGAGAAAGTGAAAAAGAAAAAAAAAAATAGGGAGAGAAACACAGAAAGAGTGAGCCCAAGATAAATGTACTATGACACCAGCCTGCTGAAATACTCTGTATACGCAGTTGAAGTACGTGCGTGTGAGGGGTTAGAACTCTGGGCTACCATCCCTGCAGCTGACAGGCAGGCCCTGCTCTACAGTACTATTGGTGATGTTCTGCCAACACTAGCTACAGACTGTGCTCTACTCTGGCTGGAGGGCTCATAGCTGGATGGGGAGAAGAGGAGTCTCAAGGCTATCCTGATTCCTGACTTGACAGCACGTCAGCTGGATCAGACCAGGAAAGACACACAAACCCCTTGAAGCAGTAAAGTGAGGCCAGGACATGTTAAGGGAAAATATTTACACAATGTTAAGAAATGCGTATGTATGTATTGACAAATTCATTTATTTGTTTTTCCACTATTAGGAAAAAAACTACTCCTCTTTCATGAGGAAAACCCCTTCATGAACGAAAATGTTCAAATCTAGCAATCCGGTCAGCACGACTAAAGCACTACTCTCACAGAGACAGGGATATCCACTTTCCTACAAAATCAAACAAATTGATAAAAAAGCTTTTTCCACCGGGACAGGAATATATTGTTGTTTCTGGGGGAAGAATTCTCTTCAGCAGCAGAAACAGTTTTTTTTTTTTTTTTTTTTTTTTTTTTTTTTTAGATCAGAGGACAGCGCGTCAACCTCAGCCCTTGTCCTTCTGGATCAGAAAGTAGGCTGGACCTCTGAAGGCTCGGAGATCGATGCGTTTGTTTAGAATGCCCTCCAGCGTAAACTGAGGAGCAGGCCGTAGTAGCAGGAGCCTGGGAACTAGCCTACCCCAGACAGAGCAGGGTGGAGCCCACATTGGCAGACATGAGATGGGGGGAATGTACCTAAAAGGCTGGGTGCTCACTGCTTAGACACTGATCTGCAGAGGGGGGGGGGGACGCACAGAGCGCGTCGGGGGGCCTGGAGTTTGACGATAGACCAGCTTCATTCACGTCGCTTTTCAATACACTTTTGAGAAGGGGGCCTGCAATGTAATGATTGACTGCATGAGAAGTCTGTCCGCTGAAACGGACCAAATCCCAAGATGTCATTTAGCTAGTGGCATGCACGGCTATTACTGAGTGCGTGAGGCATTTCAAATATATAATCTCCCGACATCCTCTGCCAATTTCCTCCTCCATGTCACGTTGCCAAACTTAACAAACATGGGAAGACAAAACGCAGGGATTTTGAAATCAGTTACCGCCCTCGGTGAAGAAGTTTGACCTTTCAAACAATGAGGCAATGAAAAGCACCGGGACAGTGTGCGGGACCGAACTGAACTTTGATGTGGTGGGGGTTTTTCCCGCTTCAGGAGACACAAAAAGGTGAAGTCATGGGAAAACTCACTCCCAAACAGAGTGTTTAAGTAAACAGAGGATAGACCAATGGGCTGCCGCGGACAGTGACACGTCTTAGAGAGATGACTTGGATTGCGCCGTCTCTATTGCACGGCGCAGCCAGAACAGTCAGGACTTGGGCCATGCCAACAGGACAGGCCATTCCTCAGAGTCCTTATCCTCTCAGAGAGCTCACAGTTCAGTTTGTTACAGCAGAGGAACATTGTGAAACCCAGGGGAAAGTACAGTAGAGGAGTGAGAGAGACGGAGAGAGGGCTTATCGTCTTTGATTGCAGGGGAGGGATGATATCCGTGTGGGTGTGTAAACTGAACCTTGCGTGTGAAGTGTGCATACTCCACTGTGACCCTTGAGCTGTACAGAGACACATCTAGAGCAGGCCCTGCGTGTGCGCACTCGGCAGTAACGACAGGGGTTGGAGCCTGGACCGCTACGACGCGGATGGTGGGGGAGTGGGAGCTTCAACAAATAAAACCAGACCCAGTCTTAACTGGGCTATAAGAGGAACAAGTATGTGATTAAGCTCCGCTTTGGTTTTAAGAGATCCCAAAATCAGTCTTTAGGACACATTATAACATTAGGCTAGATCTTTAGTGCGTGTAAAATCTGACTGCGAAAGGTAACGAAGGGTGAGCTAATTAGGCCTACTGAGAAGACGTTGTCGACACCATAAGTTTCTCTGGGCACAGTTGAGAGTCTCGGCAGGGTGGGCTGAGGACAGCCTGGCATTAGTGTCCCATTGTTCTGATGAGAACAGTCTTCAAAACGCTTCAGCCTATCTGCCTCTTACTGCCCATTTTAGAAGATACTGGTCAAAACGAATCATAACACTACATCCCCCCCAGGAATTGACCCATTAACTACAAGTTAGAGTTTCCTTCAAGACGAACATCACCAACTTACTGCTGCAGACTCCCTCAGAGTCTTATTGGCGGTGGGCGCTTTAGTTAGAGAACCTTTGAAAACTAGAACCACAACAAACTAGGCTGTCTGGACTCGTTTCGGAAACTTCTGTTTTCTTCCTCGAAGTTGTGCCAGCTGCTGAATGCCAGGTACAATGTCGGCTTCCAACAAGTCAGATAATCCACTGGCCCGACACCCCGGCTTGAGGACGTGGGATCTTAAACATTATTTGTCTGAATGATGCCTATTATCAAAAGGGTTTTAAATGGAGATGGGAAGGACACTGGGACAAGCATAGCTTCAGGCTTCAATAGAAGGGTCATACAGTACATCTCTATCGGCACATAGCTTCAGGCTTCAATAGAAGGGTCATACAGTACATCTCTATCGGCACATAGCTTCAGGCTTCAATAGAAGGGTCATACAGTACATCTCTATCGGCACATAGCTTCAGGCTTCAATAGAAGGGTCATACAGTACATCTCTATCGGCACATAGCTTCAGGCTTCAATAGAAGGGTCATACAGTACATCTCTATCGGCACTTGAGTTGAAAGGATGCCCTTTATGACGATAAACTCTGCTCTATGTAATTACATAGGCTGCAGCTCTGTGCATGCTCCACTTTTACACAGATTCTAACAAATCTGCAAAAGTTAAAAGTTACCCTGGTTCGTCTCAATTCGAATATTGTTTCGAGAGACCCATGGTTCATGAAACCTACCATCGTCACCCGCCCAATACTTGATTGACATGAGTCAGAGCAAAAGAGACGTGCAAACCAATGCAAGGTTGTCAGTAGTCAGCCAGAGGAACGATGGAAGCCTCTGTCGGGGAGCGACTACAGGCTGTTAATCCTCTCGGACATCACTCAGGCTCTCCTCACAGGGGAGTTGGCTACCCACAGGGAAACACGTTCTTGGAACAGACCGTCAGATGCTTTGCTGTTTGCCAAGGTTTTTTAAAAAAAACATAAATTAAAGGTCACTGTCACATGGTGGTGGCAGCTTTCGACAGCACAGAGATTGATGGCCCATTTTATGAATTCAGGTTCTAAACGCTCAACAAAAACAAATCTACTGGCGAAAGATCAGGGTCGGGGATATAAAAACGTAGAAAAGATTAGTGGTCAGAAAATCCGGATTGTTCAGAAAGAAAAAAATAAATGAATCACATCGCATGTGTCGACTGCAGCGGTGAGGGGGTCTGACACTTCACTACAGACACTGCTTTGTGTCAACAGCTCATGTTTCCATCCGCCACGCCATAACACCGGCAAGAGACAGGGGCAGCCAACCAAACCAAATCACTGGCTGGCAACATTTGTGACAGTGAGGTTAATGTCTGTCAGCAAACAGGAGAAACGGAGGAACAGGGCACCAGACTACTCCATAGAGACCTGGTATTGAATAGCCTAAGCGATCCTGAAAAGACAGCTTTCTAAAAAAAAATATTAAAAAAATAGGCTAAACCTAACAGGACAAGAACAGAGCACAGGCCGTGTCAACAACTCCGACCGGAGTCCTTTTTAGGAGTGTAATTGAGGGAGAAACATAGCTCCCCTTTGGGACCAGCTGGCCAGGGTGACAGGGCAGAGAACACCCACACACTGGCTGCTGCACCTGTTCTCAGTGAGGGAGGGGAACACAGTGCTGACCCCTTTACAGGAGGGAGTTCTTAGAATGTGACATTGTTCTAAGAATATGGATCTCCAACAGGTAATAAGAGCCTACGCGTAGAAATAGAATATGTAGAACTTCTATGAGCCAGCGGGGTAAGCAGCAACCATTCACATAGGTCACTGAGTCGAGGAACACGTCCTATGTTGAGGCTCTCGTTTGAATATTTCATTGTTATTTTAAAATCACAATAATAACCATGTCGAGGCTCAAGGATACTGCTTACCCAAAGCGCTTTGTGTTGTATGTTTCCACTTACGTCATTCCCTGGTGCTTACCTAAAACCAGCAGCACTCCTTCATGCTACAGGACCTTCAGAGCAATTGAATAGGCTGTTCTTTGAGCTCGCCCACTAACACGGCCTCAGGTACACTCATTCATACAATCCTTTCCCGCAATCACTCGCTTTCGCCAGCCACGACTCACCTAACACAACAGACGAGCGAAAGAGCGAGAGGCTAGGCCACGCAGCACTCTATTTTATTCAGCCTCCCCAGCCCTGCTGTCACGGAATAACACTCCATTAGAGGACGACTGGATCAAAACAGACCCAGATAATGCAGGACAAAGTGCCCTCTGATTATACTGAGACGAGATACAAATGACAACAAAAAAAAGGTACATGGTGTGCTATATAGAGACTAAATGTGGGGCTGAGTGAAGATTAACATTTTTTTTACATTTTAGTCATTTAGCAGATGCTCTTATCCAGAGCGACTTACAGTAGTGAATACATACATTTCATGCATATTTTTTTTTTTTGTACTGGCCCCCCGTGGGAATCGAACCCACAACCCTAGCGTTGCACACACCATGCTGGCGTTGCGAACACCATGCTCTACCAACTGAGCCACATATTTCTGGGCCTCCCTAACAGAAATATCAAAGTATATAAGGCCTAGCTCTGAAAATAGCTGTTTTGCGTGGAAAATCCTCACAAGAAAACAAGATATGCTTGCAGCTACAAAATGAAACGGTGAATCTTTTGTACTTTATTTTACCTTTAAAATATGGTTCTCACTTCAAATAAAAAAAACATTGCTTACTGCTATTTACATTTGCAGGCCGAACACTATTAAGACTTTGTTTTGGGTTTTTTTTTGGGGGGGGGGGGGGGGGGGGGGGGGATTCAGGGAAGACCCAACCGAGTGTCTACTAGAATAAGTTCTGGGGGCTAATTTTGGTGTTTGGGCCAGCTGATTGGGGGGGGGGGGTTGTTTTCTGCACTTATCAGCATGTCAGACACCCACACAGTTATTCGTTCAATTTCTTCTGTGAGCAAGACAGACAGACAGACACTGACTGGGACAGTGAGGAAAATAAAGTTAACGTTGAAATCTAGACAGACAGCCAGAGGCTCACCCTGCTCAGCTACCATTTAGGGACAACCAGCACGGCCAGACAGGACCCAGGGTTCGGAATCTGCGTGGGCTGGATTGCCCTCAGTATTCCTGGACACTAAACCCCCCCCCTCTTTACTCTGAGAGAGCCTCCATCTCTTTCTTCCCACCCACTCCTCACAGATCCAATAGAAGAAACCCACACAATGATCATACCATACAACCCCTCTAAGGGCACAAATGGAAAAGACTACACATTCACAAGACTAACAGAGACAATTGTTATTTTAACAGTATCTTCGGGGCCCTGAACGGTGGTCGACCTCCACACCATTGAACGTAGGGGTTTGTCCCCAGCTAGGCAGATTGCGTAGCCCTGACGGATAAGCCGACAGCCCCAGCACTGTATCACAAGTACATTTTAGTTCACTCTGATTTATGAAGTTCAGTGCTGCTTGAATCCGCCATGCCTCCTTATCAATGTCAACTTGGTTTGTGTCTGCGCCTTGGGCTGTGTGTGAGCAGAGCAACACGGCGGAAAATGGGTGCCTGCAGTTTTGACCTTGAGGCCATTTTCAAAGCAGGAAGAGCAGGGCGATGAGTTGAAAAGACTCGCATGTCCGTTCTGCGCATTTCATTCATTACGTAGGTCCCGGGGAAGAAAAAAAAAATCACTGGCCACATTCCCTCCATTCACCAAACTCTGAGCAATAATCTACTGGATGAATGGTGAAAACGAGAGATCCAACAGGATCATCCCAGCCAATGACAGATAAGAAGAGGGCAGCCTACGCACATGGAATCATGCACACACACACACACACACAGTGATGATGCAGAGAGATCTCTCCAAAGAGGACCGCTCCATCCAATCGCTGCTCAGAAGTGTCTCGTGCTCTCTTCCAATGGCTTACTGAGGAGGTTGGCTACGTGAGCCTGAGTTCGAGTCAGAGAGGAGACTGCGGCGCCGCTTGGCTGCCCTCGGGGGTGTGATGTAAGCGGTGACCGGCTGATTTATACACACAGACAAGTGTTCCCATAAATAAGGACAATTAAAAGACACACACAGAGAGCCTGATGCATTCAGAAATACACCCTTTAGCACAAAGCGCAGTATAGCTGCTAGAGCACCAGCAGGTGGCCTCTCTTCACCCATTTCAACATGTAGCCATGAGAACGGACTCGGTGATACTGAAAATAAGCATGCAAGTCACTGTAAAACCAAAATAGGGAATGCCACGGCTTAGCGGGGATTAGGCGTGGCTGCCTGCTACCTACCTACCTGCACATTCAGGAGCAGATATAATGTTTGTGTCAGGCGGGATCACTGCACAAGGGGGCTTTCCCATAGCCGCATAATGCCAAGGCTCTGAAAGCTTCAGCTGAAAAAAGTCTGACAATTGATGTAAGATAAATACAAAGCATCATGAGAACAACGTTCCAACTCAACTGTCGGGAGGGTCCGTGTCACTTAGCTCAAGGTCACGGTCCCTCAGGGTCGTTTTGAGAATCCAATCTGCCTAACCAAACGTCCATTGACAGCGACACCACCAGCCAACCCCAATGACTACTGATCATGGGATCTAGTGCTTTTCAAATCATTTCCCTTATCAGAGAAACACGATCAATATACTAGATTGCCCCATTCCCCAAGTCCCAGCCCCACACTCATTGACGTTGCCTCTCCCTCCATTAGCCGAGTGTCTATAAATGCAGCAGGATTAATACCGCAACAGTTCTGCCATTTATGATTTTTTTTGTGAATAAAGCTTAAGGATTTAGGCATTTTAGCTATATATTTCTTTTATACTAAAACACACACACACAAAAAAAAGGATACTCAAGGTCTAGGGGTCAGTGACAGACAGCTAGGCCTGCATCTAGCCTAAGCCTGAGAATGATAGAAAACATTTATACAGACGGGAAGCAATTTAGAGATTATTTCTCCCACAACAAAGCAAGGGAGGGGGAGCTGGGGATTGTGGAATTATATGTCTGTAAGAAGTGTTCCCGAAAATAGTATTGTCTCAATGGAAATGTACAATTACATAAAACACACTGAGGGCAGTTAAGTCATTTTTAGGGTCATTCTATTCGGAGTCTGCACTGTTTAATTGCGACCGTGGAAGGGATGCAACCATCTGTGAGCTCTGAACAAATTACAAAAATGTCTGTTCGCGCATTTGTCCGCCTGACCGTAATGTAACTTTCCCCTCGCAAAAGTCAGTGGTCGTGTAATCTGGGCCGAAAAACCAGGCGGTGGCAGAGGAAGCAGGTGGTGGCAGAGGAAGCAGGCGGTGGCAGAGGAAGCAGGCGGGGGCAGAGGAAGGCCCTAAAAACTGCCAAAGACTCCAGCCTCTGACTGTTCTCTCTGCTACTGCAGTATAAAAGTGGTACCGGTGTACCAAGTCTGGAACCAACAGGACCCTGAACAGATTCTACCCCCAAGCCATAACACTGCTAAATAGTTAACCAAATAGCTACCTGGACTATCTGCATTGACCCTCTTTGCACTAACTCTTTTGACTAATTACATACACTGCTGCTACGGTTAATTATCTATCCTGTTGCCTAGTCACTTTACCCCCACCTAGGATATATATACACACATATCTACCTCAATTGCCTCATACCCCTGCACATCGACTCGGTACTGGTACCCAGTGTATATAGCCAAGTTATCATAACTGATTGTGTATCTATTGCTCGTGTTTTTATTTGTTTCTACATTTTCTGCCGTGTTGGGAATGGCCCGTAAGTAAGCATTTCAATGTTAGTCTACACCGGTTGTTTACGAAGGGGAAAGGGGGGATACCTAGTCAGTTGCACAACTGAATACATTTAACCGAATTGTGTGTTCCGCATATTACCCAACCCCTCTGAATCAGAGAGATGCGGGGGGCTGCCTTAAATCGATGACCATGTCCCGGGGAGCATGTTGTTGGGGGGGGTTAACTGCCTTGCTCAAGGGCAGAATGGCAGATTTTTTTCAACCTTGCCGGCTCGGAGATTCAAACCAGCGACCTTTCGGTTCCTGGCCCAATGCTCTTAACTGCTAGGCTACCTGCCACAACAGCTGTAAAGTATCACGGTCCATGTATTACAACCCAACAGATGCCAATAGTCAAAGGCAGAGGCTGCAGGTTGAAACCAACACAACTACAACAGAGCTGATTGTACAGTCAGACTAATCCAGCTCATAGGAGTCCTCTACCCCTTCGCCACGGGAATGGTCTCTCCCAGTACCGGATTAGCCTAGCGCTGCTCGTGGCTCGTGCCTTTTTAGCTCTGGCGGGGAGGAAACCAGGCAGACAGAACAGTGCTTTTTCCTTTGTGAGGGGGCCTTTTTGTGATGCCGCACTTTTTGAACACAATGCTGGCTCTTTGTACAGGGGCCTGGTGTCAGAGTCTGAATGGAATTCCTTCCCTGTGGCCTGTGTGAGGAGGCCTTTGTCAGAGAGATGTACTGTCTGGGGACTTTCCAAATGAACACAGCGCTGACTCCATCTAGCCCCCCCCTTCACTTGTTCTTCTTCCTATTATTCCTCTACTTTAATATTCGTATTAACTTCTCCATCATTCAACACGTTCATCTTCTTCAGCTAACGGTTAGCTAAAGAGTAACTGTCCGAATATTCTACTGGGTACACTTACTGAGCCTGTGGAAACCAGTTCTGACGACTTCAGAAGCGCCATTGGTTATATCTCTAGCTGGGTCGTTCTGAACGTTTCACCTCACTGAACACACCCTACAGGGCCATAAGTACAAAGTGACGACAGGAAGGGAGAGGGTCTGAAGGTGGAACCCCAGATGCTGACAAGGCACACATGCACCTGACAGCTTTGCGAGAAAGTTTGTCTGGCTGCAGCACAGAGATATCCCAGGCCAGATCCAGCTGTAATGTGCTCTAAAGAAATGTTTACAAAAATTTGGAGTAGCTAGCCTACATTTTTCACTTCAAAAGCATGTGTGGTAGAAATATTACAAAACACGAGTCCATTCAGGGTCTGGAGTCTAGCAGAGAGATTATCTAGCCGTGGTGCGAACAGCCCATTTCCCTGGGAATAGTCACAACACCACAGATGAAGGCGACGGAAGGTGCAGTAGGACTCCAGTATTGTGCTGTAATTACATTGTAAGAAAAGGGAGAGTGAATTAACACTTTTACAGAACACAATGACTATCAACCCACAAAGGAAGTGCGTTAAGTCAGCAGAAACGTCTTTGTTTGGTTTGGTTCACGCTATTGTTTGCCTACAGCAGAACACCGAGGTAACGAGAGAGTGGGGTGACTTCAGGTGAACACAGCTTGTGCGTGAACGACTGTGTGAGAATTTTTTCCCAAGGCCATTAAAAACCACAGCGATAATCAGTCGAAGACTTGAGTGCACTGACTGGGCACCATGCCAAGCACACACTCACATGCCATTCCCTACAGAGTGTCCAAGGCAGGCTGAGAAGCACGATAGTCAACATGAGCTCTAGACATTCATATCGGTATGAGATCTAAATATATCTGCATTGGTGAGCAAATGCGACTTGTCCCATTGCGTGTGGCGGACAAAAGATAGTGTGTTGGTCGGAAACTGGTCCTCGCCAATTCTTAACACAACGCAAAGGGCAGAATAGACTAGAACTCGAGTGGTCTTTCCTAGTGGTTTGGCCGATGTACATCAAGCTCCTGCAGACCGGCCTGGAGCGAGGCACTAAGGCCCGGGCACTGAGAGATCTTTCCAGCTCAGTTTGCTGCCGTGAGCACCACACCAACAAATCTAGTCCCCATCACCGACCATTCCTCTTCTTCCTTCAACCATCCTCCGTGTTAATGAACACCGCATCACATGCACGGCTCTCCTTGAAGCCCCACTGGAGCGTGTCTTTCTCAACTGGGCTCGAGGTTGTTGACACAGGCCTTGATCTCTGGTTTCTGGGTGTGGCCCCGGCCAGAGACCTTTGCGAATGTTCAAACTCATTCGCAATCTTTAGCCAACAGTTAATGGCTAATGTGGGACCAAGCACAAATGATTTTTTCCCACCCACTTTCCCACTAAATCAGGACAAGGCGTTGTCGTGGCAATTTTGGCTAGCTTAGGTAATGCACAGAAAACTTAAAAATCCGGTCTAACGGTAGTCTCACGCCGAACTGCGCATGTGCAGGCCCTCAAATCAAAAAGGCACTCCGATATAAAACAACGTCAACAAGACAAAAGGAGCTGATCGTGGACTACAGGAAACGGTGGGCCGAGCACACCCCTATCTACATTGACGGGGCTGTGGTGGAGCAGGTCGAAAGCTTCCAAGTTTCTCAGTGTCTACATCACTAAGGAATTATCATGGTCCACACACACACACCAAAACAGTCATGAAGAGGGCACGACAACGCCTCTTCCCTCCTCAGGAGGCTGAAAAGATTAGGCATGAGCCCTCAGATACCGCTGCACCACTGAGAGCATCTTGACTGGCTGCATCACCGCTTGGTATGGCAACTGCTTGGCATCCGACTGCAAGGTGCTACAGAAGGTAGCGCGTACGGCCTAGTACATCACTTGGGCCGATTTCCCTGCCATCCAAAACCTCTATACCAGGCAGTGTCAGAGGAAGGCCCAAAAAAATGGTCAAATACTACAGCCACCCACGTCATTGACTGTTCCCTCTGGTACCGCACGGCAAGCGGTACCAATGCAAGTCTGGAACCAACAGAATCCTGGGCACCTTCTACACCCAAGCCATAAGACTGATAAATAGTTAAACAATAGCTACTAAAGATCCTTTTTTGCACTAGCCTTTTATGCAAGTGTAATAAAGCATCTGCCAAGATATCGGCATTTTTATGACACAGGAGTGTTTGCCCTGTCGGCTGCTGCCCTTTCAAGGTCAATGTGATAATCCTCATTCTAGCTGTTCCGCCTGAATCACTAGCTACATCATTGGAGCAGAATGGGCTCTTCTGAGGGAGCAGGCACTCAGGCTGTTACCTGATGGAGACGCTTGTGTCAGAGAGCCTGACTCAGATGAGGGATCCCCGGGGCGGCTGCCAATGACCAGCACTATCGGGGTCGAGTCACGGCACGGCAGCCATGCCCAAAACTCATCTTCTTGACAGCAGAGGAGATATGAGCACGAAGAGCAGGGAAAACACACTTCCCTGTGTATTCATTTGAATAGCTAGGTGGAGAGAGAGCATTATTTTTCCTTCTCCTACGCTTTGGAACAGCAAGAAGTAGTAGGCTATAGGTCATCATCCACAGGGCTACAGAGAGAATCCTCTCCACTCCAACTCTCCTAGAGTAAGGCCCATGCCCCTTTGCACGTGTGGATGTTCCAGCTTCAGAGCGTCAAAAGGGCTTGACCGACTAACTGCCTGGAAAAGACAGACAGATATTCATGTAAACCAGGACGTTTTGCAAGGAGTTTCTTTCCGATCTCAAACAGAACCATTTTTTTTTATACAGAGCTGTCTGCAAGCAATTTAGCCTACAGGTCATGCCCAGCCCACAGTAAGCTAGTGACCCCTGCTAGGACCTCTGGTTTAATGAAAATACCTTATGCTGGGGGACCTTTTCCTTGGGTCAGAGAATGACCATGGAGGTTGTCCATGTAACCCTTGGCAGTCGTCAGCATCTGTAACTTGGCAAAGCTTGTGCTTGGCGCAAGGATGGGTACATTCATTAGCAGCCGTCTTAGACACACATGGCGCCGAAACTTGAAACCTACCGCTGCTAATTCGTTCTTCCTGGCAGGGGCAGCGTATATTACCCCGCTCCGTCCAGAAACATCATGATAGGATGGCAGAGTCTGTCGGGGGTTAACCGGATCACTCAGCCGGTCTGACGGCTAACATCTGCCCACCTAGATTAGGGCAGATTAATCCCCCATGCTTAATCCCCCATGTGGTGACATGGTAAGGCATGGATTAAAACCAGCCATCCATGCCACATACCATCAAATCTACTCTACTGCTGCTCTCCATTTCACTGCCCTTTCTGCACTGGGTGATTCAACAGATGCAGCCTATATACACACAATGCACAGCACACATGTGCATGCAGCCTATAAATAGGCCTAAGACTTTGCATGCACGTTCCTGTTTCAATGCATGGCTGCTTTGATGATTGTGAAGTGAGAGGATACAAAATTTCATAGGCCGGTAGAAAATCTGTTTTCCCCTTCAGAAAGTGCTAGTGATGTTCAAAACGCAGTGGAAGTAGCTGACATGTATAAAACAGAACACTGAATCTGTGCCATGGCGGACGGCACTAAATCGTCTCACGAAGGTATTGCTGGTGGTCCCTTTAAGGACAAGTCACCATAATGAGCCAGATGCCATGCAGCAGCCTCCTCTCCCTGCTGCTCTTATCGGACACGGAGGGCTGATGGACCATCTGTCGTAAGCCAGTCCACTTCCTCTCTCTGTGTGACCACTATTTTACAGTCCTGTGTTAATAGTAGAGGTTGACCGATTATGATTTTTCAACACCGATAACGATTATTTGAGGGCCAAAAAAGGCCGCTACCGATTTATCGGCCGATTTCTTTCTTTTTTATTTGTAATAATGACAATTACAACAATACTGAATGAACACTTGTTTTAACTTAATATAATACATCAATAAAATCAATTTAGGCTCAAATAAATAATGCAACATGTTCAATTTGGTTTAAATAATGCAAAAACAAAGTGTTGGAGAAGTAAAAGTGCAATATGTGCCATGTAAGAAAGCTAACGTTTAAGTTCCTTGCTCAGAACATGAGAACATATGAACGCTGGTGGTTCCTTTTAAGATGAGTCTTCAATATTCCCAGGTAATAAGTTTTAGGTTGTAGTTATTATAGGAATTATAGGACTATTTCTCTCTATACGATTTGTATTTCATATACATTTGACTATTGGATGTTCTTATAGGCACTTTAGTATTGCCAGTGTAACAGTATAGCTTCCATCCCTCTCCGCGCTCCTACCTGGGCAAGAAACAAGAACACATTGACAACAGCCACCCTCGAAGCAGCGTTACCCATGCAGAGCAAGGGGAACAACTACTCCAAGTCTCAGAGCGAGTAACGTTTGAAACGCTATTAGCGCGCACCCGCTAACTAGCTAGCCATTTCACATCGGTTACACCAGCCTAATCTTGGGAGTTGATAGGCTTGAAGTCATAATCAGCGCAATGCTTGAAGCACAGCGAAGAGCTGCTGGCAAAACGCACGAAAGTGCTGTTTGAATGAATGCTTACGAGCCTGCTGCTGCCTACCACCACTCAGTCAGACTGCTCTATCAAATCAGACTTAATTGTAACATAACACACAGAAATACGAGCCTTTGGTCATTAACATGGTCGAATCCGGAAACTATCATCTCGAAAACAAAACGTTTTTCCTTTTAGTGAAATACGGAACCGTTCCGTATTTTATCTAATGGGTGGCATCCCTAAGTCTAAACATTCCTGTTACATTGCACAACCTTCAATTTTATGTCATAATTAAGTAAAATTCAGGTAAATTAGTTCGCAAAGAGCCAGGCGGCCCAAACTGTTGCATATACCCTGACTCTGCGTGCAATGAACGCAAAATGACAATTTCACCTGGTTAATATTGCCTGCTAACCTGGATTTCTTTTAGCTAAATATGCAGGTTTAAAAATATATACTTCTGTGTATTGTTTTTAAGAAAGGCATTGATGTTTATGGTTAGGTACAGTCGTGCAACGATTGTGCTTTTTTCGCAAATGCGCTTTTGTTAAATCATCCCCCGTTTGGCGAAGTCGGCTGTCTTTGTTAGGAAGAAATAGTCTTCACAGTTCGCAATGAGCCAGGCAGCCCAAACTGTTGCATATACCCTGACTCTGTTTGCAAGAGAAGTGACACATTTTCCCTAGTTAAAAGAAATTCATGTTAGCAGGCAATATTAACTAAATATGCAGGTTTAAAAATATATACTTGTGTATTGATTTTAAGAAAGGCATTGATGTTTACGGTTGGAGCAACGTGTACCTAAGAAATTATATGCAACGCAGGACAGCCTAGATAAACTAGTAATATCAACCATGTGTAGTTAACTAGTGATTATGATTGATTGATTGTTTTTTATAAGCTAAGTTTAATGCTAGCTAGCAACTTACCTTGGCTTCTTATTGCATTCGCGTAACAGGCAGGCTCCTCGTGGAGTGCAATGTAAAGCAGGTGGTTAGAGCGTTGGACTAGTTAACCGTAAGGCTGCAAAATTGAATCCCCGAGCTGACAAGGTAAAAATCTGTCGTTCTGCCCCTGAACAAGGCAGTTAACCCAACGTTCCTAGGCCGTCATTGAAAATAAGTATGTGTTCTTAACTGACTTGCCTAGTTAAAGGTCTAAAAAAAATTCTAAATAAATAAAAATAATAAAAATTATATAAAAAACATTCGGCCAAATCGGCCCTAAATAATCAGCCATTCCGATTAATCGGTCGACCTCTAGTTAATAGTCACTGGCTTGGTGGCAGAATAGTGTGAGTTGCGCAGTGGTCTAAGGCACTAGAGATCCTGGTTTGAGTACAGGCTCTGTAGCCTTGTCTCAGGATGGTAAGTTGGTGGTTGAAGCTATCCCTCTAGTGGTGTGGGGGCTGTGCTTTGGCGAAGTGGGTGGGGTTATATCCTTCCTGTTTGGCCCTGTCCGGGGGTATCATCAGATGGGGCCACAGTGTCTCCTGACCCCTCCTGTCTCAGCCTCCAGTATTTATGCTGCAGTAGTTTGTGTCGGGGGGCTAGGGTTATATCTGGAGTATTTCTCCTGTCTTATCCTGTGTCCTGTGTGAATTTAAGTATGCTCTCTCTAATTCTCTCTTTCTCGCTCTCTCGGAGGACCTGTGCCCTAGGACCATGCCTCAGGACTACGTGACATGATGACTCCTTGCTGTCCCCAGTCCACCTGGCCGTGCTGCTGCTCCAGTTTCAACTGTTCTGCCTGCGGCTATGGAACCCTGACCTGTTCACCGGACGTGCTACCTGTCCCAGACCTGCTGTTTTCAACTCTCTAGAGACAGCAGGAGCGGTAGAGATACTCTCAATGATCGGCTATGAAAAGCCAACTGACATTTACTCCTGAGGTGCTGACTTGTTGCACCCTCGACAACTGTGATTACTATCATTTGACCATGCTGGTCATTTATGAACATTTGAACATCTTGGCCATGTTCTGTTATAATCTCCACCCGGCACAGCCAGAATAGGACTGGCCACCCCTCATAGCCTGGTTCCTCTAGGTTTCGGCCTTTCTAGGGAGTTTTTCCTAGCCACCGTGCTTCTACACCTGCATTGCTTGATGTTTGGGGTTTTAGGCTGGGTTTCTGTACAGCACTTTGAGATATCAGCTGATGTAAGAAGGGCTATATAAATAAATTTGATTTGATTTAGCATCCGGCCGCGACTGGGAGACCCAATGGGGCGGCGCACAATCGGCCCAGCGTCGTCCGGGTTAGGATCGGCCAGCAGGGATGTTTTTGTCCCATCGCGCACTAGCGACTCCTGTGGCGGGCCGGGCGCAGAGCACAGGGGTAAAACAAATGTTTAAAAAAAATAATAGTGTGAGGGTCTTTTGTCAGATCTGTTGCCTATTTGGGGACAAGGAATTAAATCACTGCTACAAACCAATAGGTTTTAGGGAGGGTCAGCACAAACTTGGAGATATAAAAGTTGGCATTTGCTGTAATGTTGTACATCCAATTATGAACATACCTCATTTCCTGAACATGACAGCACAATTGAATTGCCACCTGCAAATGAACTGCCTTCCACAAAATTGATTTTGAACACCTTTGATTAATAGCTTTATGACAGCGATCACAGGCCATAAATCCTAAACAACCATTTATCACGAGACTTGTTAGGCCTAGTCGACACCAGTTTTTTCAAGGAATTACTTAGAAGTTTTACTTTCCTTGAACCCATTATTCTCTTCGGTTCAGAACTTTCCATGAGACTGGCGGGATAAGAGTAATTGACCAGTGAGCTGAGAGATTTGCCAACCCCCTCCTGGGGGAGAGGTGTTGAGACAGGGAACACACATAGGCCTACATCTTCTGGTGATATATAGCCACAGGAGAGCCTAGCAAAGTATGCCTGAATGATGGAAACTCCCCTACGTTGTCTGATCTATTGCCAGGCAGAATGAGACAAGAAATAGATGACAAAGATGCAACAGACCAGTCAGATTAGTCTACTACCGTTGTGGTGAGGTTAAACTGGAGCGGTGGCGAAAAATGGTCATTGATAAAGTCATGTAGCCTGGCTTGCATTCAAAGCTGCATCTTTTCAGATCATATACCACTGCTGTGCTCTACAGCTGAGAACCCCCCATGCAAATTCAGATCATCTCACAACATTTAAAATCACGTCTTACAACGGTCTTTGTTGAATGTATATGACCATCACCACGATTTGACTAATGCTATTTTAGTTGTATTGTCATGGTTGTGCCTGTGTCTGTCAAATGTCCATTAGCTACATGTGGCAACAAAACCAACATTTTAATGAACATGTGTGGACATCACATTATTACGTTGTCAGGACAAAATTGTGACATGGGCGTGAGTGAGTCTTGAAACGCGTTAACAAAACCATCACCAGGTAGAATGCAGGTGCCATTAAACTTCAATCGGGACCAGCTACTTTGTTCACAGCGTCATTGCTAGTTTAGCTACATGGACGCGTTGTTGTCCCAACACTGGTATCGTACAGCGCCACGACAGCGCACCGTTAACTTACCCACTAGCTATCATTTTAGACAGTATGCTAGGATCTGTGGCAGCGAACGTGAACACAATATCCTTAAAAATATTATCTAACGTTGTCGTTACTTGCAGAACATCTTTATAAAAACGACTTGTCTGACTAGACTAGCCAGGTTGCAGCAAAACTGCATTTTATTGCTAGCTTGAGCTACAGCCATCGTCACACAATGCCAGATTTCTAGCTTGCTGGCTAACGTTAGTTAGCATTGCAAACAAAAAACTTGCATCTGCCCCAAACAGAATACCATAATAAATGCCAATGTCGCATTTATGTTCATTCTCACCTTTTTCAATCTTGGGGCCTCTGCCACCGTACCGTCGCGATTTACGAAAGCCTCTCCACCGTTTTGTTGGGGATCTGTCCGTTTCATCGCGGACGCCTGCGGCATCTTAGTGTTCGGGGTGAGAAAACCAGGGCTCGGGTCCCCGGTTTTTACGATAGGCTCCATCGTTGGGGTAGTAGCCGAAGTAACGACAGCTTTTGGCTCACTTTCAACTATCCCTTTGTCGTCTGCCTTTGTTGTCAGAGGCGATTCGGGTGTTAATTCTTTGCTGGGGACGTCTTTTAATTCGACCTCGGCCATTTCCGCTGCCAAAACCTGGACTGACATCGCTGCTATTTCGCGAAGTCCTTTTCCCAACACATAACTAGGCGACGGATTGTGAGTGGCAGAGTACTGATTAAAAGCAAGGCATTGTGGTCCTCGTAGTTTAAGAGTCTCAAACATTTAGTGGACATATAATGATCAATGCCACACAAGCACTATTTCTGATACTATCAAAATAAAAGTAAATAGACTAGCTACATAAAAAGACTTAAACCCCCAAGCCTTCCCAAATAATTTGACAGATAACAGTACAGAACTACATCTCCCAAGAAGTATTACCTTTTCAAATGCATTATGGTAGATTAAGTTTGTATTTAACGAGGACTATACAGTGCAGTACTACAAAACCTTATATATAGCCAGTTACTCATGTGAGGGATGACATTTCATATTTGATTAAAGTCTTGTATCCAAACTACATTGAATTGATCTAAAAAAAAAAGCTATAATTTATAAAGAAATGTAAAGGAATTTGAAAATGTCTCACATGTAGTCCTCTAAGCAAGAATACAAAGTAAACGCACCAGTGACAAAAACACTGATTCTTTTTAACCTTTATTTTTTAAACTTTATTTACAATGATACATTTGTATTGCATTCATATCAGAATACAGTATGTAAATTGAAGCCTTTCAGTTCTGCATCACACGGCACAATGCCATCTGAAAAACAATATTTCATTTGGACATGGTTGCTTACATCCTTTCATTTGACAACCCCCTCTTTCAATGCACATGTGTATATAGCCATATTGCTATTTTATTGTGTTACTTTTTTTTATTTTTACTTTGGCTAATTTAGTAAATATTTTCTTAACTCTATTTTCTTAAAATTGCATTGTTGGTTAAGGGCTTGTAAGTAAACATTTCACGGTAACGTCTACACCTGTTGTATTAGGCGCACGTGACAAAACATTTGATATTTCATTTAGGTCAATCTAGAGAAAATGGGTTCTGGTAGCAAAGAAATACTGCCACCATGGGGTGGGTTCTGGAAACGTAATGTAGAGCTCTCGCGCCTAAATCCATCTGCATTGATAACAACGACGTGATTTACAGAGTGCGGACTAAAGAGGAACTAATAAAAATATATGGAAACATCAATATGCTTCAACCATAGATGGATGAATTCAATCAATTATGTTTATTTCCATGTCTCAATTGAAAACCATATCACTACAAACAATTCAAAATGATTGAATGGAGGGGGGGAGGGGTGCATTGGGGTCACCCCATGAGCCCACAAGTCCATGCAGCCCTTTACCAGCTTTGAAATAGCTTAGATTTTTTATCAAAATGAATGACATTCACACAACCTATCATAAAAGGCACCCCTTTGACCAGTATACATCAGAACTCGCCAAGTAAAGACTTTGGTAATAAAAAATAACAGCAATTAAGTTGGAACCTTCCATAATCTTGAAATTCTAAAAGGCATACCATGTACATGGCTTTGTACTTATCAAGCATTTGAACTGTGGAACAAACGTCTAATTAGAAGACATAATATGCATGCCAATGCAAGTAACTGCAGCCCTAGTAAACAAAACCATGCATTCTTATGCAGGTAACTTTCTACCGCTCCAAACCCTGTCACTCAACAAAAAGAAAGATATTCAAGCTCTCACAAACAGTTCATACAAAAAGGAAAACACTAACATACATTCAAGCCAGGAGGGTTCAACACAATGCAATCCACCAGACAAACCTGTGGTATATTATTTACGCCATCCTGATACATTCCCAGAATATTTAGAAAATTGAGTCAGTTGTGGATGCCTCGAGTTAAAAATACAGTACTGTTGTTTTTGATGCACCATAAAAATCAAACTAAATGTCATGGTCATTGTAATAATTTGATTTAAAAATGTCACAAATGACAATAGCTTCTTTCAAATGAAATAAAACTGAGAAAATGTGGTCTGCTGTTTCTAAGGAAAATGACTGAACAAAATGTTACTCTCATAAGTGCTTCCTTATGAACCTGGATCTGAGGACAGTTATGGTAACTAATGTCTACAGAATATTCTTGTTATCAGAAGCTACAATTTATTGTTTCACAAACAAACCTTTGACAGAATTTTGAGGAAGTATCTGACCTCTAAAGTCCTCTGTGACACTGCTGTGAAATGCTCCAGAATAGAGAGATTGCATCAGTCCCCAAATATCCACAGGATGTTCACACCTGATAGGCCCAGATTTACTCTCCTGTAAAAAGACAGATGAGTACAACTTATGTGCAATTAAAACACTGTTTTACATAGAGATTGATTGTCAATGTGGTCTTGACAAGTTCACTTTACGAAAGTGGCATAGCAGCACATTATCACAAAGAGCTTATTACAGTGTCCATGAGGGCACATTGGACTGGGAAGTTTAAATACAGTGGAATAGTTGGGAGCACTCACCCCAGCATCCCAGCCTCCTTGGTTTTGATGACGAAGAGGAACATGAGAACAGTGTGGAAAAGGTTGTTCCTTCCCTGGGAGCACAATCAGAGGGGACTCAAATGAATGGAGCACATGTGGTTTTTGACAGATACCTCTCACTCACTAAAAGGCATGACCAAAAAGGCCATAGGGTCAAAAGAGGCAGAGATTGGCTCTTACCTTGGGCAGGCTGTAGACATGGCCCTGGTAGATAAGTTGGTAGTGCGGGGGATTGGTGCTACTTTGGTGAATGCAGAAGAGGTTTTCATTCGTCACGTCTATTTAAGAAACAACACCGGGGTATCAGTGAAGAATAGAAGAAGAACGATGTCCTTTCTGTGTGTGTTGTGCTGCTCGGCCTTACCAGGTTTGTCTGGCGTCTGGGTGAAGTGCTGCGAGGTGAAGGTCTTTCCGTCGGGGTACTTGGGGTGAGGCGGGAGTCGGGAGTCCAGGTATGTGCACAGCACATGCGTGAGGATCTAATGGACAGAAAACACAACACGTGTTTGAGATTCAAACATGTTGATCTCTCACTATCGTCATAGTGACAGGAGTAGGTCAGACTATACTTGTTTTGGTCTAGACTAGAGGTGACGGATGAGACTCACAGCACAGTCTGAAGGGAGGTCTGTGTCCCACTTCCTGGCTTTGAGATCCCCGCCCCTGTTCCAGCGGAAAGAACTCATGCAGCCACTATGGGCCAGCTCTGACGAGGGGAAACAAACACATTGTCAATAATGATATGTCAATCTCTGCTTTCATCAAGTCTTATGACCTTGGTCCTTCAGTTGTGGACACGTATAGTATATGACAGGAATACAGCACAGTGAATAAGCAAGGATTCAAAACATAACCTCTCATAGAGCTACCTTTGATCCTCTCCACTAGATACTCTTGATTAGGGGTGATGTCCAGGTACTGCACAATAGCAGTCATGGTAGGGATGACCGAGGCCTTCAAAACAGCAGCCTGTTTTAGGCTGGCTATACTGGCTTCTGTTGAATAGGGCGACAGACAGGGTAAGTATAACTGGGTTGGCGTAAACTACATTTTCCATTTTGCCCCATTGCAAAATAAATACCTCCAATCTGGAGCTCAGAGCAACCCATTCTCCTTAGCAGGCCATTCACTGAGTCAATCTCCTTCACCAGTGGCACTAGAATGGTGTCATTTATCCACTGAAAGAAAGAGAAACTACACACTTATCAACCACTTTCTCAGACAAAATGACAGATTTTACCAGAGCTTCAGTGTTATATCTCCTTACATTTCTGAGCTTGGCCGTCCAGCTGTCTATGCTGTCCACCACGAGACGACTGGTTGTGATTCTGGCCCAAACCTGCAGATCAAAAAGAACAGTTACAGGAGAATGTGTATTCCTGCTAGGAAAACCAATTTCCCTCTGGTATAATAAAGAATGGTTATTTTATTGATTGACTGATGAATCAATTGATTGCGCCCTCTGACCTCCTCGGCAGCCTGTTTGGAGCCCAGGTCAGTCTCGTCCTTGCTGGCTGAGGGGGCCTGGGAGCGGCAGGCCGGCTGGTACTGGAATTTCCTCAGGCTCTGGGCGTAATCCCCCACCGAGCGGCTATAGTTCCAGAACGTGGGGCTGTGGGAGGGCGACACCGACTCTGGGCTCCCTGAGAAACAGTCAAAGGATGCATACAGGATATTACGATAATGCTCTTCACAGTTGAGACACAAAAAGCTCAGTTGCAGTTCATTATTATCCTTTATTTAACCAAGAAAGTCACAGTGGGATTGACATCTCTTTATCAAGTGAGCCATAGTGTGTTTTTTTTATCCAGACCAGTTTCACTAGTAGTAACTCATTGTGAAAATGGTAATAAGGCCAGGCCTAAGGTACACTGTCACACTCATACCTAACTGACTGCGGTGGCTCTTCTCCTCCTCGGTGCGGAGGAACCTGTCCAGGGTCTTCAGGGACTCCATGTAGTCCTCCTTGCCCCCGGGGGAGTTGAACACGGAGGGAGAGGTGCGGTAGCGTGCCCTCAGGCTGGTGCCATCCACTGGGCCAATGCTGCTGGGGTAGGATGAGGGCGGGCTGTAGTTAAACTGCAATCAACAGAAAGCTGTTACAAATGGGAAAGCATGATCTCCCTGACTTCATGCCAGTAGATTTCAGACATGAAAAGGAAAACAAAAAAAAGTGGTAGCCACAACACAGGAAACTTAATGGTAGCTAGATACTGCCTATGGTTACAGTAACACCTCTAGTGTACCATTTCCATTGACAAACACTCAACAAATGCATCTGATTGATAGCATTGTGAGTCTGACAGACCTTTTCAAATGCCAGGGAGGATGAGAAGTGTCCCCCGCTGCCCGGGGTGGACGGGCTGCTCAAAAGGGGGCTGTATCCAGGAACACAGCTGGGGGAGAACTTGGGGCTGGTGCTGGCAGGTCTGGAGGGACTGAAGCTGAGCACACTCTGACCCTGGAGGGGCGACGACTGAGCCGGGGCTTGAGCCTCCTGCTTCTCTTGCTTCAGCAGGGGTGACGCCTGGATACCTGAATAGAGATGAACACCAACATAGTATTAACTAATTTGGGCAGTTTAAAAAGACAAGCATACAAGAGGGATAGACTACATTTGGGTTTCATAGATAAAACAAACATGTACAACACCATCGCCTTAACCACTTTGCAGCCAATGACTTGAGCACCTGAGTTTCTGAAGCCAAGAAGGCGGTGCTGTTCAGGGGTAACAGCGATGGTAGAGGGGGCCATGGTGTACTTGAAGTACTTCCAGAAGTCAAACAGGGCGTTGAGGCTGAAGACTGAGGCGAAGGCCAGCTCTGTGGGAAAGGAAGGAGAGATAATATGAATTTGAAAGGTTATGGCTCATCTGTAACCAGTGTGCATCAGTGCCACACCTGACCACTCCCTCCCAAAACCATGTTTCATTTCTCTCCATTAACTACACAGCAACAAGAGCACTCACCTATGTACCAGATAGGCCAGTAAGAGATGTTGAAGTACAGGCTCAGCAGTTTCCCTGACCTGAGAGGACAATGTACATATTACTGTGAGAGGCATTAGCACCACTTGCTTCTAGTTAGGCATTAGCAGCAGATTACTAATCATGCGAGTCAGTCGTTGACAAGAAAACACAACCTACATCTCAGTGTAGATCATGCCAGCTAGCGACACATTGAGGACTGCCCAGGCGAGGACCACCTGGCGCGCCTGCTCCTCCCTCCTCATCCTCATCGTCCTGTCGATGAGAGTAGACATGCCCTCCTGTTTCGTCGGAGTCACGTCGGCTGCTAAATTCAGACAGAATGGTTAACAACAGTGTGTCTGACACTCAGAAGATTCCGACCCTGCCTTTAAACTTTCTTACACTGAGCGGCACTGGGGTCGGAACGCAATGATGGTTAGTTTCATTAAGACACCATGGCGCCAGTGCAGGATATGGGTCTGAAAATGTACCTCAATGCAGGAATGAGATATGCCACAGTACACCACATTTTACCTTTGTCCACACTGCTCCATCGAGAAGATTGAAATACTGCTTGCTTTCCCGGAAAACTGCCATTTTCATCCTCATGCTAGCAAGCAGTAGCCAATGCAGCCATTATGGAAAGGCACATCATGTTGAACAACAAAAAGAGCTGATTGCCTGACACTACAACTCCAAAATGGCTGCAATCGATCGCTACCGCTAGCTGGCATGAGGCCCGAAAAGGGCAGTTTTCAAGGAAAACTAGTAGTGTTTCAATCCTCACAATGTATCAGTGTGGATAATGGTCAAATTTAGAGTACAGGGTCACTGGCATATCCCCATCCCTCCATCGAGGTACGTTATCCGACCCATATCCCACGCAGATTCACTGTCTTAATGTAACCATGATTGCTTTCCGACCCCAGTGCAGCTCAGTGTAAACAAGCGTAATGATAGGGTCAGTATGTTCTGGCAATCAGTTGGCTGGCTAGCATAGCATGCTAACGTAAACAGTTAGTTAGCTAATATAAACCCTGAATCGCTGGCAAAGTATGATTATTGTTTTACCAACTCGTTTAACTTGTTTTTACTTAGTCAGTCATACCACCAATACGTGTAATTTAATATAGTAAATAAAGCTACATGTAAGTATATTTCATACATACCCCGTTAGCTCCAACGGCGCTGCAAACTTTGTATTTCAACCGGAAATGAAATGTCCTAGAGCAGTCTAACTACTTCCGTTTCGTACACCCGCCCCGTTTCAAAACGTGCTGCTGTGTTGTAAATTGGGTAATACCTTGTTACAGATGAGATGTGGAATGTAATATTTTGTTACATTATCACAATCAATAAGGAATTCAGACGTTTGACATTATTCATATATTTGCACATACATACAAAAATAAATTGTGGCAGACACATCACAAGGTATACCTCTTCAACATTCAACCAGCAGCAGAACCAGCATCCAGAGACAGACTCAAACTCAGCATCTATTCCATAAAGAGATGACCACTGTTAAAAAAAATATTGTGTGTTAAAAGGCCATGTCTTTTCAGTTAAAACGTAATGATAAGTTTTTATAGGAAAATTATTGCCTGGCTACCCAGCCACATCGCTCCGGCCAAACAGCAAGACCACTAACATTACTTCTCCATGATGAGTCTGTATTTGCTTTCCTCCCCGACTCTTTGAGAACCCAAACACATACTGATTGGTCCCAGAAACCGATGGGTTGGGCCAAAGCCAGCCTACATGAATCACATCATTTTGACATCGGCACAAACAACTTATAGGATGGCAGTTTCAGACTAATGTATGGAGCGATGATAGAGCAGCATATCATCGTTGTCTGGCAAGGAAAATGTACCTGAAGAAATAAAACATGAAGTCTATGCATAAACAGTACCTCTAAATCACAATCTGGATTATCCTTGTTTGATTGTTCCCAATATTAAACTGATATTTGAAAATAATAGAAACCTTAACCTGACAACAAATTAGATATTGGCAAAACAAACTAATAGTTAAAACGAAGTAAATATAAATAAACATATCTAGCAATGGCACAATGAAGTCACAGTCAATTGTGTGGCGACAACGGTTTCTCAGAATCGTATCCCTCTAACCCACAGTCCTCTCTGCTATCTGGATCTTTCAGTCTCTCTACTTCCTCTTCATCATCATCATCATCATCTTCCTCCTCCTCCTCCTCATCATCCTCCTCCTGGGCCCCTCGGTCAGTCTTGGGGCCTTTGCAGATCTTGAGGTGTCTGGTGAGGTGGTATTTGGTGAGGAAGCCCTTCTCACACTTCTCACAGATGTAGTCCCGGCGGCCCTCATGGGAGTTCATGTGCTTCTTCAGGTGATTGGTCCTCAAGAAATGTTTGTCACACTTGGGACAGTGGATCTGACGCTCTCTGTGCGTTGGGAATGATGATGGGAGAGGGGTGGAGAAAAGAGTGCAGAGGGATAGAAGGGGGAGGGGAAATGGTGATAAGAACAGAGGAAAATAGACTGATGGAAATCCAGATACTTTATAAAATATGTTTACCGATGTCTTACATCTGGTGTCCAGGAGTTTTCCCTGGCCATGTGGCCTGAGCAGAAACTTTGGGCCCTGGTTACAGGCTATTAACTAGAGCAGAGACTTTTTCCATACTACTCATGTCAATAGTTTGGTTTAGTTAACTTACTGTGTATGTGTGAACATGTGCTGCTTGAGGTCCTGCTTCCTGATGAACATCCTGTCACACAGGTCACACTTGAAGTTCTTGGCCCCCGTGTGAATCACCATATGAGACGCCATGTGGGCCTTCTGAGTGAACGACTTCTCACACACATTACACCTGTAGTTCTTCTGACCTGTGGGAGCACATGAAGTTCGAGTGAGTAAAACTATACGTAGACCATATAATCACCTTATACAGTACCAGTCAAAAGTTTGGACACACCTACTCATTCCAGTTTTTTTTTCTTACTATTTTCTACATTCTAGAATAATAGTGAAGACATCAAAACTATGAAATAACACATATGGAATCATGTAGTAACCAAAAAAGTGTTAAACAAATCAAAATAGATTTTATATTTGAGATTCTTCAAAGTAGCCACCCTTTGCCTTGATGACAGCTTTGCACATGCTTGGCATTCTCTCAACCAGCTTCATGAGGTAGTCACCTGGAATGCACTTGAATTAACAGGTGTGCCTTGTTAAAAGTTAATTTGTGGAATTTCTTTCCTTCTTAATACGTTTGAGCCAATCAGTTGTGTTGTGACAAGGTAGGAGTGGTATGCAGAAGATAGCGCTATTTGGTAAAAGACCAAGACCATATAATGGCAAGAACAGCTCAAATAAGCAAAGAGAAACAACAGACCATCATTACTTTAAGACATGAATGTCCGTCAATGCGGAAAATTTCTAAAATAATTCTTCCAATACGTTTCTGCAAGTGCAGTCGCAAAAACCATAAAGCGCTATGATGAAATTGGCTCTCAAGGAAGACCCAGAGTTACCTCTGCTGCAGAGGATAAGTTCATTAGATGTTACCAGCCTCAGAAATTGCAGCCCAAATAAATGCTTCACAGAGTTCAAGTAACAGACACATCTCAACATCAACTGCTCAGAGGAGACTGCGTAAATCAGGCCTTCATGGTCAAATTGCTGCAAAGAAACCACTACTAAAGGACACCAATAAGAAGAGACTTGCTTGGGCCAAGAAACATGAGCAATGGACATTAGACCGGTCAAAATCTGTCCTTTGGTCTGATGAGTCCAAATTTGAGATTTTTGGTTCAAACCACCGTGTCTTTGTGAGACGCAGAGTAGGTGAACGGATGATCTCCCCATGTGTGGTTCCCACCGTGACGCATGGAGGAGGAGGTGTGATGGTGCTTTGCTGGTGACACTGTGTGTGATTTATTTAGAATTCAAGGCACACTTAATCAGCATTCTGCAGCGATATGCCATCCCATCTGGTTTGCTCTTAGTAGGACTATCATTTGTTTTTTAACAGAACAATGACCCAACACACTTCCAGGCTGTGTAAGGACTATTTGACCAAGATGGAGAGCTTCATCAGATGACCTGGCCTCCACAATCACCCGACCTCAACCAAATTGAGATGGTTTGGGATGACTTGGCCGGCAGAGTGAAGGAAAAGCAGCCAACAAGTGCTCAGCATGTGGGAACCCCTTCAAGACCGTTGGAAGACCATTCCAGGTGAAGCTGGTTGAGAGAATGCCAAGAGTGTGCAAAGCTGTCATCAAGGCAAAGGGTGGCTACTTTAAATAGAAAATATATTTTGATTTGTTGAACACTTCTTTGGTTACTACATTACTCCATATGTTTTATTTCATAGTTTTGATGTCTTCACTATTATTCTACAATGTAAAATAAAGAAAAAACTTTTGACTGGTACTGTATACAGTAGAACCCTCATGTCTTTTAAAGCGACTAATAACATCTTGACTAATCTAAAAAACACCCTTGAGACTGACACAGACAATGCTAAGCTGCTATGTTGAAAGGTTCCATGTCAATGTGTATACGTGTGCACGTGTGAGTGTTGGCCACGCCACCCATCCCCGAGCTGCAGGCCACGCCACCCATCCCCGAGCTGCAGGCCACGCCACCCATCCCCGAGCTGCAGGCCACGCCACCCATCCCCGAGCTGCAGGCCACGCCACCCATCCCCGAGCTGCAGGCCACGCCACCCATCCCCGAGCTGCAGGCCACGCCACCCATCCCCAAGCTGCAGGCCACTACCTGTGTGTATCTTGAGGTGCATCCTCAGGTTGCTTGGATCACTGAAGGCCTTGCTGCAGTATTCACACTTGTGCGGCTTCATCCCCACGTGCCCCATGAAGTGCACGTTGAGCTTAGTGGACGTGGTGAACGCCCGCGAGCACATACTGCACTTGTACTTCCTCTCAAGCGAGTGTCTGTGTGAGTGTGTGTTGGAGCCAGAGTTATTTGTGTTATTAGAGTGGCTGCTGTTGTGGGAGTGGCAGGCCCAGGGGGATGAGGAGGAGCTGGAGGTACCGCTGGGCAGCTTGCCCTCCTGGTGTTGGTCCTGGCGGTGGTCCTGGCTGGGGCTGTGGGAATGGGGGTGGTCGTTGTGGCTGCTCAGGTGGGACTTGAGCTCGGCGAAGGACTGGCACTCTTTGCCGCACTGGCACATCTGGCCCTCTGGGACTTGAGGGACCCCCATCTGCCTGCAGTAGTCCCTGGTGTAGTAGAAGAGCAGCTCCTGGTCTGGGAGGATCTCAGTGGACGTGCAGAAGAACAGCTTCCCGTTGTCGGGGTAGGCCACCAGGTTCTGCTCCTCTCTGGTCCTGCTCACAGAGACACCACAGATCTGAATGGAAGCCATTTTGGATCAAAGATAACATTGAGCAAAATGCATGAGGTGGCTTCACTAAGTGATAATTACCTTGCCTTGCGGACAAACATCATCCAGTTGCATTCATTCTCATCTGTGGTCACAATACAGAACTCCAGCACGTTGTTGTGGAACATCTGAAACAACACCACCATCTACTGGTCAGAATGGTGCCTTCCTTCATCCACATAATTGACATAGCATTTCATTGACTCACATGCAATTCTATTATAAGGTCATCTGAAATCTAAATGAGGACACGTGTATAGTATAAGCCACTGACCTTCCATATCTGAGGGGTGTCCTTGTCCGACCAGTCTTGCAGGTCTACGTTGCTACAGTGCTGACCCACCATGGGCCCAAAGCAGGTCCTGGGAGGTATGATGTCCCGGGCAAATACTCCTAAGAGACACACACACATATAGAGATTTTGATCAGGGGCAAACAAGCTATAGGTTGTTTTTGAGTGGCAAGAGCTCATAGGATGGGCAATTCCACAGTAAGGGAATTGCGCTGAGACTTAGATGTTTCACTTAAAATGTACGGCAAACACAGTAGAGTACAGTACAGCATTGTAGAGCTCAGAGTAGAGTACAGAACAGTAGAGTTCAGCAGAGTACAGTAATGTATAGTAGAGTTCAGTACAGTACAGCAAAGTATAGTTCAGAACAGTACAGTTCAGTACATCAGTGTACTCAACTCGTGTGCTCTACTGTTCACTGTACTGAACTCTACACTACTGTACTATACTTTTCTGTACTCTACTGTACTGAGCTATACTTTTCTTTACTGTGCTGTACTGTCCAATCTTGTGAACCCAACTGTGTTTTGTGACTACTGTGATTTCCCATTGTAGCCAATTCAATTGCGGAAATGACCGATTTGGTAACTTTGAATTTACAATCACTTAATAATCACAAAATATCAGTAAAAACACTAATTGATAGGTCTACCTTTACTTGTTACTTCTGTGAACCTTCATTATCTTCTCTCCTCATTAGGGAGAGAAATCGGATAATATCGTAAAAGATGTGCATTTTTGGTAAGGTAATTTCAAGGCACAAAATGTTTAAACTTACAGAAGGCAGGAAAATGTCTCCAACACAAAATATAAGTTTTGATATTAGTTGACAGGGGTCTTCAATATTATTGTCTTTTTATCTATTTCTAATACCTTTTAAGACTTTTTCCTGGTAGAGGTTTTCTAAGAGCCATTTTCCATCTGTTTAACCAGAAATCCAAGCCTTTGCTTATTACATTTTTTTTTTTTTTTAGGAAGGAACAACGTTGATGCCTTAATGTAAAAAAAAAAAACATGGACTCTTGGCTTTCATTTGACACCCAATTTTAAATACTCCTATGAGCTTCACGTTGGTGCTCACGGCTGCTTTTACATGGAATTGCCCAGATCAATACACACTGAGTGTACAAAACATTTTGAAAACCTGTTCTTTCCATGACAGACTGACCAGGTGAAAGCTATGATCCCTTATTGATGCCGCTTGTTAAATCCACTTCAACCAGTGTAGATGAAGGGGAGGAGACAGGTTAAAGAATGATTTTTAAGCCTTGAGACATGGATTGTGCATGTGTGCCATTCAGAGGGTAAATGGGCAAGATAAAATATTTGTGCCTTTGAAGGTGGTACGGAAGTAGGTGCCAGGCGCACCAGTTTGTGTCTATAACTGCAACGCTACTGGGTTTTTCACACTCAACAGTTTTAAGGTGTGTACGAAGAATGTCCACCACCCAAAGGACATCTTGAAACAACTGTAGGAAGCATTGTAGTCCACATGGGCCAGCATTCCTGAGGAACACTTGACACCTTGTAAGAGTCCATGCTCCGATGAATTGAGGCTTACATCTCCACAGGGGTTTCCATACCTAAAGGCTCATCAGCCACAGAGATGCGGAGGCAGAGCGGGCGAGGCAAAGACAGACGGGCTCTGCTCTGGATGGGCGTGTCAGGGATAAAGGTGACTGGGCCGTGCTCCGGGCAGTCGGAGGGATACGACCGCTCACACAGCGTACACCCTGTTCTCCAACACAATATAATGACAAGTTAGGACAAAGATATACAGATCAGAAGTTCAAAGACTTCCAATGGATCAAGATAACAGAACTAAGCTCAAATTTCCCTTACAGACCAAAATGAGCCACCGTGCCCAGCAATAACTCAGCACAAGTAAACACAAAAGCAAAATGTCCGCCATCCTTCCCTCTTACTCACAGATGGTGAAGGCAGTGACCATGTTCTCCTTGTTGGAGGTGGAGTCCTCCAGCTGCAGGGTGGAGTTGACCAGCAACAGACTGTTCTCTGGCCCCAGGGACACCTCTGCCGTGATGGGGGACACGTTCACCGGCTCTAGGCCCATGCCCGAATGACCATGGAGGGACACAGGCTCTAGCTGGGACTGGGTGAGAACCACACTCACCACCCCAGAGTTCAGCTCCCCTGAGCTGTGTAAAGACTCCCCCAGACCCCCTCCCCCTGAGTTCCCCACCCGGCCCCCTAGGTGCTCTGGCTCCATCCCCACAGGAAGCTCCAGGCCAGGCCCGTGCAGGGGCATCACGCCCCCATTGGACTCAACTCTTCCCAGGCCCTCATGGTTCTGGCCTCTCCCTCCCAGCTGCTGCTGGTTCTCAGCCCCCACCACCCCCTCCATGTTGGCCAGGTCCTCTCCCATCCTGTCTGGGGACATGGGGCTGCTGACACGGGACTCCATGTTCAGCCCTGTGGAGTCCAGCTGCACCTCGTGGCCCCCACCCTGGTGGAGGTCTCCCTGGCCACCGACCTGACGGGAGTCCAGGGACACCAGGCCTTGTTCCAGAGGCCCTCCAGGGCCACTGTAAGGGTCCAGACCTGAGGGGTTCTGGCTGGACACAGAGAGAGTCCCGTCCATGTTAAGACTGCTGGGGTGAATGTACTGAGGGGGAGGCCGGTCTGCCAGGTAAGACAGGATACCTTGATAGAGAGAAAGAGAAATCATGTCCAATCCACATACATATAGATCAGCTAACGTGTCATGGTGTAATATCATGGATCCTTAAGATATCCACGAGAGATACAACGGAGATGACATACTGTGGTGAAGAGAAGTGCTCAGCCCTACCTGGCAGTATGTGTCTGAAGTAGCTACTCTCCAGGTGTGGGTAGGGGGGAGGAGGTAATGAGTAGTTTCTCTCTGGAAGGCCACACATGACCCCTCTGTCACCAAGAGGACCCATTGGCAGCATGAGCGACAGAGCAGAAGGCAGAGACCCAAGAGAGGGCCCCAGGCTGGGTATAGCCACAGACATGCCTGAAGAAAATGAATGTACTGATCATTGTATCAACAATTATATTTGCAATAAATATGTAAACAAATTAAGAAAATATATACAGACATGCCTGAAGAAAATTAATGTATTGATCATTGTATCAACAATTATATTTGCAATAAATATGTAAACAAATTAAGAAAATATAGTTTCACCAGATAAGTGAATGTGTTTTACCTGGTGTAGTGATGGGGTTGTGTGTTGGGGAGGTGGGTAGACCCAGATGACTGGCACTCACAGAGGGCACACTTAACTGGTCCATCCCAACAGGGCTGAGGTTCATGTCATTCATTCTGGAGAGGAATCAACAAAAGTCAAAGGTGTTAGAAAAAGCTGTGTAATATCCCATTTGAGGCTGACAACAACAACAACAAAAAACATGAAATGTGTGTGGAAAGTCTATCAGTGTTTGGAGACCTGACTTCGGCAGTGTGTGCTCATCCAAGATAGCGTGAAATGTGCGCATTCTGCCAGCTGGAGAGGATAGAGACAGAGATCAATCATCAATTTGCTTCATGTCACATTCACCAAAATATGTTGCAAAATATGACACAATGCATGAATTAGCTAGCTAACAGCAAGAGATGTATTTTATAGAACATGTTACAGTCCAAATCTGACCTGAGACCCTATCAACAAAGTATGCAATATGTAAGTTGACCAAATTCACATAGAAATGTGACTTATAGATCTATCATTCTCGTTGAAAGCAAGTCTAAGGTTGTTTTCTTTACTTTCGGTTTTGTACACCAGCTTCAAACAGCTGAAAGTACAAATGAATTATTGGTTTAATGAAAAAGAGTATCTACACTGTCCATTGTTTGTTTAGACAAACTTAAATTAGGCGAACTATTAGGAAAAGGAGAAACGATTTCTGCATATTGCACCTTTTAGCCACATGAATACAATTGGTAATGTAGTTAGCTTTCTATTTATCTATCTAGTTTGCTAAGAATAGCTAGCTAACAGTAACGTTAGCTAACTAACGAGAATCAAGAAAAACTAACAATTTCATCTAACAAACGTTACGATCCCTATTTGAGCGTATAGCTCACGTTGACGATTCAAAGACAATGCCGTGATGTTGTATATTCATGCAATAGATACAAATGTAGCATACAGTAAGTGAACATTTTAAGAAAACAAAAGCCAACATACCAAAAGGCTTCCTCTCTGTTCGGGTCCATGACAGCGTGACACACTGAGCATGCGCATGCAAGAAGCAGCGCTGCAGGACGAACATCTGATCTAAGGTCATTTGCCAAAGCCTCTCTGTTTTTTTTTATTTTATCACGGACCCTAACAAAAAGTTTTTTAGGCTACACAGTTCCACAACTTTGTGAACGTAACTTAAATGAATTGACTTTAGGTGCTTATTCAATATGCAAATTAAACATGGCTTTTGTTTGACAGTTCTATCTCCCATTGTCCCCACTATCCCTATCATGTTGCTGTCAAATGTATATCCCCAATTATTCCATTTTGTTCAGTAATACATGTCTACTCATATACATAGCATACTGTAGTTTTGTTTTGAGAGAAAGGGTTGCGTATCTCTTTCTCCCCGCCCAGTGTAGGATCACACCCACCTGGCATGATAACCAACAAAAACTAGAGATTGTCACAGACAGAGGGAATGGGGATGTGACAACTTGCTTTCCAACAGGTTACAATTTCCCCTGCTTACTTCAATAGACAAACATAAACGGGGAAAGGAGATAACGCACGATGAGAGATGATTATGAAGACTCTGTGAGAAGGTGAGCTCAGGTCATGAATTCAATTGTGGAATTAATGGAAATGTTCTAGTCTGTGCCATGGATTTTACACTGTAATTTCGAAGGCTTTTGGGTGTTGGGAAAATTAAGATTCATGAAAGTTAGAAATAGCCTATAATTTCCAATAAAACCATGGGTGGGATGAGTTTCATAGTTTCCATGATTATAGGCTAATCAAAGAGTATTGTGTTATAATGAATAGCCTATATTATAAGTATAATGAACCCTAAATTATTTTTTCCTTTGCAGAGAGATGTCGGAACAGAAGAAGGGATTATTTGAGCGCATCCCATATGTCCAACCCATAGCGCTCGGCCTCTCCATGAATCGCCAGATAGCGCATTACAAGGACACGCTTGGACTTCCCTTTCCCCTGGACACAACAACCTACCTGGATCCGGTGTACGGTCAGAGATTCGCAGGGAGTCTCTCATATTTCCCATTCCACAGGCACATCGGTGTATATGACTACTCATTCGAACCAGCGTTCATTCGAAAAAGGAACGAAAGGGAACGGCAGCGAGTGCGCTGCGTAAACGAGGGTTACGCACGGCTCCGGGAGCATCTTCCCCAAGAATTCGAGGACAAAAGACTCAGCAAAGTGGAGACACTGCGTGCTGCAATATACTACATAAAACACTTGCAGAGTCTGTTAGATGTCAACGTGTCCAGTGGTGGTGGGATAGTTGAAATGTCAGCTGGAGAAATGCGCAGCCGTGCCCCTGTGCCAAAGATGACAGAATGCTACAGCGACGGCGAGTCAAAGAACAGCGACAGTGGAGAGTTGAGTTTCTAGAACTGTGTAAAACGAATAAACTGTATTTCCTGTCACTTTATGCTATCCTTGTTGAGGTTTGGTAAAAAAAAAATGACATGAAAGTTTTATATGAATGAACTGTGTACTCTATCATTCATTTCAATGAACATTTTGATCACTTGATTTTGACAGAAAGCAACAAGACAGTGCATTTTGACAATGGACACCGTGGACTCTGTAAAGCCTGCTATCAGATGCTAAATCAGGTTAAAAGTTGCACAATGTTTCTCTCATGGAGCCCCAGGCACAAGGGTATTTTGGTTTGCCTTTGAAAACCAGTGTGAGGCTTAGAATGACCTTAAACCCAAATATATTTTGCATAGGTACAGTACATGGTTAGCACTGCATTGTACATATACAGTGTCATCTCATCACACCCGAAAACAGGCCACTAGAGATATAATTGTGTAGGTCTATATTCCTTTTGACATTTTCAGTTGTGTCAGTGACTCAGTGTGCCAGTAAAATGATTGGGAAAAACTCCCCAAACCTTTTTTTTTAGAGCGAATTAATCATATTTAATCCTTAGCTATTTGACACTGATGTGATGGACTGAAAGCAAGTTGATTTGAGTCATCCATCCTCTCAGCATTTGAACTCAGTCCAGAGGAGTGTAGGCCTGAACATCAATGCCTTGACGACAGGAGAGCCTGGAGTGATGTATCCATCGGAAGTGTGTGTCTCATGTCTGTTTACACTATACACTCTGACTAATAATATCTATCACACTTTATTATGTGTGGATGATTGAACATTTTGACACTTTTTAATTCATTTTAGCATAATCTTTGGCAGTGATGAAAGTGACACTTATTTTCTTTGTATGGTGCCCTTTTGGGACACTGTATTACAACAAGTATTAAAATAGGATGTACAGTATTTTCAGTATCCCTTTGTTAATAAAATGGACACCATTATCCAGTTGTCATAAACAAGCACATCCATTATCTGATATCGCCAGGCAGCCAAGAAAAGAAAATACACAGGACTTTGTTTATGCAAACACAACACTACCGTTTTACTGTAATACATCTTGGAGATAAAAACATCTTGGAGATGTTATAGATTCATTTAGAACCCCCCCCCCCAGTGAAGTCTATTAGACTTCCTGAGTACTTCAAAGCTAGTAACCATCTGAGGATGCCATCTGAGGGTGTGCAGGAAGTTCTCCATCCTAATAGTCTCAGGAATGCATTAAAAACCCGCAGCATCCGAGAGGAAGCCATCAAACTATTTCTCTGTTTACATTTCACACCACTACAGACCTGCAGGGGAGTGGGCGCACGTGTATCCTAAGTCTCCTTCATAGGAAAACCATAGATACTAATCAATACAACTCTAGGAAAACCACAGAAAAAATAAATAAAATCACAACAGCTTGAGTACAGGATAGGTTGAGTGGGAGACCAGCAGAGTTGAAAGTCAATGAACCATGCTGGCAAGGAAGAAAGATTGTGGAGTGTCATAGAAGCATGACATCCTCAATAAAAGGTTGTTTGGCTCTGCAGTGGGAATTACAACCAATAATTAGCTGAGTGCTGGTACCCTGGTCTTGATGGTTCAGTGGCGGTCTGTAGCGAGGGAACAGGGGCTACTTATTTGAAAGCATGGTCCGTAATGGATGTTTTCTTTTTTTTTCTTGTTACAAAGGGTTTGTACGTGGTTGTATTTATGAATGCAATTTTATCATTACTGTTTGGCCAAAGAAATGTGCACTTTACAAATACAGTGTGTGCAACATACTGTATTTGATGTGTTGGTGTGACAATTCAGTAGCATTCAACTTTCCTTGGCCTAGCTGACTGAGCAAGCCTCCTCTCTCAGTCCAATAGCTGCTTTTCAAATTTGGGTTTCAGGCAGTCGGCATAATCCGAAAGCTTTGGCCAATGACAGCACATTATATGTTCCTTGGTAAACGTGCAGTACATGGGTATGTCCATCCCAGCGCCCTGCCTCTCTCGCTCTCTGTTTGGGATTACTATAAGTCCTTGGTGGGATATGTATAATTCCAAACACAGACAAAGAGCAGCAACATCACTTCTCTGGGCCAAACAAGTAAGCAGAGACACTGGGCCAGTATAAGTACAGGATAAACACTCTCTGGGAGACAATGAAACCGCCATTCTCTCTGATGAAAATCCCTGACAACAAGATTGGTCCACGTCTCCAGAAGACGGCAAGAACAATGAAAACAGGAGTAGGAAGAAAACAAGCAATAGAACGTTAGATAAATAGGCCTGCTGCCATGTGGTAGGCTGCACTAGTATTCGCAAAGCAACATTCCCAATGCTCCTGTTCATGATATCCCATAAATGCCAGCATACAGCCACACTATACTGAATGAAGTAGGGGAATGATATTTAGACTGATAGTGTTTGTGCGAATAGATGGCGTGCAGGGCATGGCTGCTTTAGTGTGTTTATGCTCGCGAGGTGTGTGTGTGTGTGTGTGCGAGCCAGCCATGTGTCAGTGATAGAGAGGCTAGATAAGCCTTATCAGCTGAGGTAACATCAGTGCGGGACCACCAGCGGAGGAGCGGTAACGTGTATGGACAGAAACCTCACAGGCTTGGGGCGGAAATGTGAACTATGATGAACGTTGACAGAGAGGGTACAGGGTGCTGGCTGGGTACTAGCTACTGCCCAGAGACAAATCTACTGCACAAGGAGTTGGTGTATCAGACTGCAGTGTACTTGGAGACACAGATGGCCTTTTCAATCTCTTTAAAAAAAAAAATCATATAACTGGACAATCATCTAAATGTTATAGTTTGTCTCTCGGCTTATGTTCTGATTGTAGATTTTGAACAGCAGCATATGCATGCTGAATTCACCTTCACTTTTCACCATAGCTGAGGGTCTACCGCCCCCTTCTGGGGATTTTTGGTGTTGCTCTGTGTTTCACAGGTGGTACATGACCAATAGACAGACACGCATAATTAGGCTAAGACCACTTTGTATTTGCATAAAGGTTTAGAAGGTGAGGACGAGCCTGAGGTGATGATCCTACATGCCAGTCTGGTTATTCAGCCAACCAGTCAACAGGACTGAAGAAAATGAGACAATAACACACTCAGTCTTTGTACATACATTATATTGAATTATTATTTTACAAACATATTTACAGTGGTGAGAGAAAATGAAATCCTGACATTGATTGGAAGAACTTTAGTTGAAGAGTTATGAAGCGGTGTTCAGTCGCGTGTGTGTTCTTGCGTGATAAAAGTGAAATGGGCTTGATAGCAGGTGTACAAACATCGGAAATAACTCAGTCAGGATGCCCACTACACTTCTACACCCAGATGCACACTCAGCTCTTGCAAAAGGCGGTCTCTCTCCAGCTCCAACAGGGAGATTTGAAAATTCTTCTCGCTCACCTCCTGCCAAAATAAAACGTAAGAAAACAAAATAATAATAATCACCTAATCTACCCACCCACATGAATCTAAAGAACTGAAGTAGGATGCTTTAGTGCTAGGCTGTGAAATAAACAAGCCAGAACACCCGTTAGCTCTCCAAGACCAGGGTCGGAGATCAAGGATAAAGATACTAAAGGGGTTCTCTCTCACCTGTACCAGTACCGTGTTCTGCCACCGTAGCTCATTGTCTGATACCTCGACCCCGTCCCTCTTCGGAGAGGAGGGACAGCTGGTTACGTTGGGCTCAATCATCAGACTACCCAAAGATCCATTCACCCTCTGGATCTGAGACCTCAGGAGGCACGATGACACCCCCTGTACAGAGTGATGAGAAGTGATGCGTTTAATATCAACTCTACGGTTTAACGAAACTTGTTAGCTTGTAAAGACATATGCAGTTGAAGTCAGAAGTTTACATACACCTTAGCCAAATACATTTAAACTCAGTTCCACAATTCCTGACATTTAATCCTAGTAAAACTTCCCTGTTTTAGGTCAGACAGGATCACCACTTTATTTTAAGAATGTGAAATGTCAGAATAATAGTAGAGAGAATTATTTATTTCAGCTTTTATTTCTTTCATCACATTCCTAGTGGGTCAGAAGTTTACATACACTCAATTAGTATTTGGTAGCATTTCCTTTAAATTGTGTAACTTTGGTCAATTGTTTTGGGTAGTCTTCCACAAGCTTCCCACAATAAGTTGGGTGAATTGTGGCCCATTCCTCCTGACAGAGCTGGTGTAACTGAGTCAGGTTTGTAGGCCTCCTTGCTCGCACACGCTTTTTCAGGTCTGCCCACACATTTTTTATGGGATTGAGGTTAGGGCTTTGTGATGGCCACTCCAATACCTTGACTTTGTTGTCCTTACGCCATTTTTCCACAACTTTGGAAGTATGCTTGGGGTCATTGTCCATTTGGAAGACCCATTTGCGACCAAGCTTTAACTTCCTGACTGAGGTCTTGAGATGTTGCTTCAATACATCCACAATTTTCCTACCTCATGATGCCATCTATTTTGTGAAGTGCACCAGTCCCTCCTACAGCAAAGCCCCCCCAGAACATGATGCTGCCACCCCCGTCCTTCACAGTTGGGATGGTGTTCTTCGGCTTGCAAGCCTTCCTCTTTTTCCTCCAAACATAATGATTGTCGTTATGGCCAAACAGTTCTATTTTTGTTTCCTCAGACCAGAGGACATTTCTCCAAAAACTACAATCTTTGTCCCCATGGGCAGTTCCAAACCGTTGTCTGGCTTTTTTATGGTGGTTTTGGAGCAGTGGCTTCTTCCTTGCTGAGCGCCTTTCAGGTTATGTCGATATAGGACTCGTTTTACTGTGGATATAGATACTTTTGTACCTGTTTCCTCCAGCATCTTCACAAGGTCCTTTGCTGTTGTTCTGGGATTGATTTGCACTTTTCGCACCAAATTACGTTCATCTCTAGGAGACAGAATGCGTCTCCTTCCTGAGCGGTATGACGGCTGCGTGGTCCCATGGTGTTTATACTTGCATACTATTGTTTGTACAGATGAATGTGGTACCTTCAGGCATTTGGAAATTGCTTGTGGAGGTCTACAATTATTTTCTGAGGTCTTGGCTGATTTCTTTTGATTTTCCCATGATGTCAAGGAAAGAGGCACTAAGTATGAAGGTAGGCCTTGAAATACATCCACAGGTACACCTCCAATTGACTCAAATTATGTCAATTAGCCTATCACAAGATTCTAAAGCCATGACATCCTTTTCTGAAATTTTCCAAGTTGTTTAAAGGCACAGTCAACTTAGTCTATGTAAACTTCTGACCCACTGGAAATGTGATACAGTGAATTGTAAGTTAAATAATCTGTCTGTAAACAATTGTTGGAAAAATTACTTTTGTCATGCATGAAGTAGATGTCCTAACCGACTTGCCAAAACTATCTCGCTCTCTTTTGATGAACATATCAAGACTGTTTCAAGGACATCTTTTTTCCATCTATGTAACAAAAATCAGAAACCTTCTGTCCAAAAATGATGCATAAAAATTAATCCATGCTTTTGTCACTGCTAGGTTAGACTACTGCAATGCTCAACTTTCCGGCTACCAGGATAAAGCACTAAATTAACTTCAGTTAGTGCTAAACATAGCTGCTAGAATGTTGACTAGAACATTTTTTGATCATATTACTCCAGTGCTAGCCTCTCTACACTGGCTTCCTGTTAAGAGCTGATTTCAAGGTTTTACTGCTAACCTACAAAGCATTACATGGGCTTGCTCCTACCTATCTTTCCGATTTGGTCCTGCCGTACATACCTACACATATGCTACGGTCACAAGACGCAGGCCTCCTAACTGTCCCTAGAATTTATAAGCAAACAGATGGAGGCAGGGCTTTCTCCTATAGAGCTCCATTTTTATGGAATGGTCTGCCTACCCATGTGAGAGACGCAGACTCGGTCTAAACTTTTAAGTCTTTATTGAAGACTCATCTCTTCAGTAGGTCCTATGATTGAGTGTAGTCTGGCCCAGGAGTGTGAAGGTGAATGGAAAGGCACTGGAGCAACGAACCGCCCTTGCTGTCTCTGCCTGGCCGGTTCCCCTTTCTCCACTCTAACCCTATTACAGGGGCTGAGTCACTGGCTTACTGGTGCTCTTCCATGCCGTCCCTAGGAGGGGTGCGTCACTTGAGTGGGTTGAGTCACTGACGTGATCTTCCTGTCTGGGTTGGTGCCCCCCCTTGGGTTGTGCCGTGGCGGAGATCTTTGTGGGCTATACTCGGCCTTGTCTCAGGATGGTAAGTTGGTGGTTGAAGATATCCCTCTAGTGGTGTGGGGGCTGTGCTTTGGCAAAGTGGGTGGGGTTATATCCTGCCTGTTTGGCCCTGTATGGGGGTATCGTCGGACGGGGCCACAGTGTCTCCCGACCCCTCCTGTCTCAGCTTCCAGTATTTATGCTGCAGTAGTTTATGTGTCGGGGGGCTAGGGTCAGTCTGTTGTATCTGGAGTATTTCTCCTGTCTTCTCCGGTGTCCTGTGTGAATTTAATTCTCTCTAACTTTCTTTCTCTCTCTCTTTTTCTTTCTTTCTTTCTTTCTTTCTTTCTTTCTTTCTCTCTTTCGGAGGACCTGGGCCCTAGGACCATGCCTCAGGACTACCTGGCCTGATGACTCCTTGCTGTCCCCAGTCCACCTGGCTGTGCTGCTGCTCCAGTTTCAACTGTTCTGTCTGCGGGTATGGAACCCTGACCTGTTCACCGGATGTGCTACCTGTCCCAGACCTGCTGTTTTCAACTCTCTAGAGACTGCAGGAGCGGTAGAGATACTCTGAATGATCGGCTATGAAAAGCCTACTGACATTTACTCCTGAGGTGCTGACCTGTTGTACCCTCGACAACCACTGTGATTTTTTTATTTGACCCTGCTGGTCATCTATGAACATTTGAACATCTTGGCCATGTTCTGTTATAATCTCCACTCGGCACAGCCAGAAGAAGACTGGCCACCCCTCATAGCCTGGTTCCTCTCTCGGTTTCTTCCTAGGTTCTGGCCTTTCTAGGGAGTTTTTCCTAGCCACCGTGCTTCTACACCTGCATTACTTGCTGTTTGGGGTATTAGGCTGGGTTTCTGTACAGCACTTTGAGATATCAGCTGATGTAAGAAGGGCTTTATAAATACATTTGATTTGATTTAACAAGAAATTTGTGGAGTGGTTGAAAAACGAGTTTTAATGACTCCAACCTAAGTGTATGTACACTTCCGACTTCAACTGTATATACAGAATATTCAAGCTCAGCTTGAGTTTCCAAGGCATAAAATTCCCATTTAAAATTTTAGTTAGACTGCTCATTTTATTGTTTGGAGCCAACATGGAGAACAATTTGCGACGTTCTGTATCTCTGTCTATCTGTGTAAAACAATCTCAACCTCACTGTAGTAACTCACCTCTCCTCCCCACACCTCTGCCCCAGCCCCGGTGCCCACGTTAGCCTGCCTGGATCTGTTGTCCTCCAGTCTATGTCGGTACCATAGTCGGGCTTGCTTCAGAACCTGCTGCCCGGCCCACAGAGAGTCCTGCTCCCTCTCCAAGTTCTTTAGCCTCTTAATCTGAGACAACAAGAAGTGAAATTTAGGCAACATTCAAGTTCAATTAGCTTTATTTTCCATATAGGAGATTTGTACTGGAAAATGAAGTTGGTAGAGCTACAAGTATGTTGTGTTGGATATGGAAATAAAGTGTAGATGAGTAGCCTACTACTGTGTGACTGGAATATTATCTTCAGGCTCTTGCCAGGAAGCTGTGAGGAGCTGGACAAAACATGTGGGAATTTGTCATCGGGGTGGCTGATGCAATGGAGTCCTGCTGCTCTGCCGTCGAAGACTAAACATGGATCCGTATCCATGAAACTATAACTACGTAATGAAACCAGGAGTGAATAGAGTCCTTTTAAGCAATGACAAAATGTAATAGTGTAGCCTTACATGTGTCATGAAGCTCCAGATGGAACCTGGGGGGGTACTATGGCTGGTTGTCACTCAATACAAACTCAATACAATAACTTGTGTTTACAACGTTTGGAATTGATTACCTCATTGTAACTCCCTCTCTCATTTCATGTTGAAACAGACACTGACTATCTATAATCACAACTACAGTTCTCTACATAATCCTATGGAAAATAAGACCATGTGAAATGCACACGACAGCATTCCTGTCTTGATACGCTCACTTTGGTAATATGCAGAACATACTGTACGGTCCAATAAGTCAGTCAGTCAGACATAGACACGTTGTGCACTCACGCCAGCATATTTTACCTATGAATCTGTCAAACTGAAGCCCCTGATAAGTATCAACACACACACACACATGCTCATCAACACACACACACACACACACGCACACGCACACGCACACGCACGCACACACACACACACACACACACACACACACACACACACACACACACACACACACACACACACACACACACACACACACACACACACACACACACACACACACACACACACAGGTCTCACCCATAGGTAGAAGCGCAGGGCGTCAAGGCTGTAGAGGCTGCTCCGGAGAGGGATGATGACCATGGTGTAGGACGCAGGGGCTGGGCACTGAGGGTAGGCCATGGGAGAGCCTTACCTCTGCCAGCCCAACACTGCCCTTGTGCCCTGCACTGCCCTAATACAGCCCTACACACAGCCCTAGACTGTTCTATGTGGTCACACGTTGTCCTGCTCAATACTACACAGCTCTACTCCTCGCTAAACAGCAGTACAGGCAGCTAGGGAACACAGCAGGCTTCGTCTGAACAGGACAGGAACAAATAGAGAGAATCCGAGAGAGAGAGAGAGGGTGTGAACAAGAGTGGAAAAGAGGCATGGGTAGTGAACTATATAGTGCCCTGGGGCAAGGTAATGAAAAATTCCACGTGTCATTGCCATGACTGGCTTATTGACAGATCCACCAGAGGGGACTGAACAAGGCAATGAAAAAAAAGATGGCAGCGACAGAAAACGGAAAACAGGAATTGGAAAAGTGAGCCTGGGGTATTTTTTGACTGGGGGGGATGACACAGGCATGGAGATAGCAGCCTCTTCCCCCGCTCCACACACTACATCAAAAACATTCCCTATTGAAACAGAGGAGTACAGACTGAATGGGTGTAGCCATGCCGTGAAGAGTTATCCCTAGTTTCAGGCAAACAGTTTCGGGTTTGTTCTGTTCCAACATGTTATGGAATGTGACTTCACTTGAGCATAGAGATCACACAATGCAAAGTATCATAAAGGAGTGTACAGGTATGTACAGTACGCTTAGGTCATTGACTGCTGTCAAAAGAGACTGACGAAAAGCTTTAGGCTTACATGATTCTGCACTCTTAGAATAAAGGGTGACAAAAGGGCTCTTTGGCTGTCCCAATAGGAGAACCTTTTTTGGTTCCAGGTAGAATCATTTTGGGTTTCATGTAGTACCCTCTGTGGAAAGGATTCTACACGGAACCCAAAACGGTTCTATTTGGAACCAAAAGGGTTCTACCTGGAACCAATGAGGGTTCCTCAAAGGATTATCCTATGTGGACCGCCGAAGAAACCTTTTAGGTTCAAGATAGCCCTTTGTTTCTGAGAGTTTATACTAGTATACATTACATTAAAAACAAAAGGTTGTTTTGAATGTGTCAATTTGTTTCTGAGAGCCTGGTAAGCCTGGTTTAAATATGCAGAATACACTGTTCATACACAGTCTGAACAGAGCAAATTGACACGGCACGCAACACGCTGTCACTCCCATAGAGAAGAAAATCTATGATTACTGCAGATGCCCAGAGAGAAGAAAATCTATGATTACTGCAGATGCCCAGAGAGAAGGAAATCTATGATTACTGCAGATGCCCAGAGAGAAGAAAATCTATGATTACTGCAGATGCCCATAGAGAAGAAAATCTATGATTGCTGCAGATGCCCATAGAGAAGAAAATCTATGATTGCCGCAGATGCCCCCTGGCAAAATGTAACCTTGGTCCAAATGTGACCATGGCACAGAGAGCGGTTAGGCCCCATTTTGTTTTTTCAAGGGTCAAGACAATGTAGCCTACTGTGAAAGCATTTCAATCTAAATCTCCTCTTAGTGTCATTTAAATGATGCGTTGAGAGATTGACAGCTCCATGACTACAGCAAGGGAATGTGTAAACAGGCTAATTCAGACGAGGAATGCTACAGCAAATAGAACTATATGTTTCCAATTTTCAAGAGGGTTTGGTACAAAAAAAGAATGTCCTGGGTTCCTCCCTATACCATACATAGAGTCAATGGGCCCCTCCCAATGGGCCCCTCCCTTCCATTTGCTCGTCAGATGTCGGTGGAAAATGCAGTGAAGCATTGCGTCCAGCAGATAGAGATAAAGCTACTTGTTGTAACGGTAGTGCCTGTTCACTGCTAGTAGCAGCTAGTTCACAGATTACGTTTTCAAATGTTTCTAAACAAAGTTGTACCCTTTTACAACCACTTGGGGGCAGTATAAGAGTACAATTCAGTACAGTCTGGTTCAGTTGGTTCAATGCCCATCTAAGATTTCCCAGGACAAAACAAAACGTCTCAGGAAGACTTGTTCTGGAGATCTCGAGGACGGGGTCTTTAATCTCCAACTCACATAACATAATCCTAAAACTAAAATCAACCAGAGTCAGTCTAGATCAAAATAACAAGGAATAAGCTGACACGTCATTGGGCCATGCTCTAAAATCTTTGAAATGTCAGGCTAAAGAGAACCCTTGACTTTGTGCCAAGCTATGTGCTGTAGGATTCCAGCAAGATAAACAAAAGAACTCTGGTCAGCACCATAGAAATCAAATCAAAGTTTAGCGTACACAGATTTGCAGATGTTATCGCAGGTGCAGCGAAAAGCTTGGGTTTCTAGCGCCAACAGTGTAGTAATACATAGCAATACAAGACAATATACACATAGTATAAAAATCAAAAAAGAAAGAAATTAAGAAATTACAGAACGAGCAATGTCAGAGTCCGGAATATACAGTGTATATATACACTACCGTTCAAAAGTTTGGGGTCACTAAGAAATGTCCTTGTTATTGAAAGAAAAGCTATATTTTTTGTCCATTAAAATGAATTAAAATCGATCAGAAACACAGCGTAATGTTGTAAATGACTATTGTAGCTGGAAACGGCTGAAGTTTAATCTAATATCTACATAGGCGTACAGAGGCCCATTATCAGCAACCATCACTCCTGTGTTCCAATGGCACGTTGTGTTAGCTAATCCAAGTTTATAATTTTAAAAGGCTAATTGATCGTTAGAAAACCCTTTTGCAATTATGTTAGCACAGCTGAAAACTGTGGTCCTGATTAAAGAAGCAATAAAACTGGCCTTCTTTAGACTAGTTGAGTATCTGGAGCATCAGCATTTGTGGATTTGATTACAGGCTCAAAATGACCAGAAACAAAGACATTTCTTCTGAAACTCGTCAGTCTATTCTTGTTCTGAGAAATGAAGGCTATTCCATGCGAGAAATTACCAAGAAACTGAAGATCTCGTACAACGCTGTGTACTACTCCCTTCACAGAACAGCGCAAACTTTCTCTAACCAGAATAGAAAGAGGAGTGGGAGGCCCCGGTGCACAACTGAGCAAGAGGACAAGTACATTAGAGTGTCTAGTTTGAGAAACAGATGACAAGTCCTCAACTGGCAGCTTCATTAAATAGTACTTGCAAAACACCAGTCTCAATGTCAACAGTGAAGAGGTGACTCTGGGATGCTGGCCTTCTAGGCAGAGTTGCAAAGAGAAATCCATATCTCAGACTGGCCAATAAAAATAAAATATTAAGATGTGCAAAAGAACAGACACTGGACAGAGGAACTCTGCCAAGAAGCCCAGCATCCCGGAGTCACCTCTTCACTGTTGATGTTGAGACTGGTGTTTTGCGGGTACTATTTAATGAAGCTGCCAGTTGAGGACTTGTGAGGGGTCTGTTCCTCAAACTAGACACTCTAATGTACTTGTCCTCTTGTCGTCGTCCCCCCCACCAGTTTTATCATTGGAATGTGATACATAACGAGGCAATGGTTAATTTTCTGGCACCACTCCGCCAGGGCCCTCAACCTCCTCCCTGTAGGCGGTCTCGTCAATGTTGACAATCAGGCCTACCACTGTTATGTCGTCAGAAAACTTGGCGATTCAGTTGGAGATCTGCGTTGCCACGCAGTCATGGGTGAACAAGGAGTACAGGAGGGGGCTGAGCACGCACCCCTGTGGGGTCCCCTTGTTGAGGATCAGCGTGGCGGAAAACACCCCTAATTAAATCAAAACAGTTCTCTCTTGCCCTAAAGCAAAGATACAAACAGGAGTATGAAACTCAAACTGTCTTGATGATGACTTATCCTTTGTTTGCTTTTTCTCTGTCTGTTCTACTTTGCTTGTTACCAAACATTATTATTACCAAACCCCAAACGTTTTAAACGTGCTATTTGTTGATGATTGCTAATGCATTAGCACTGTAACACACCACTACTCCCAAATCACTCATCATAGTAGCGACATCTGTCCACTACCTCTACTTGGTGATTTAGAATGGGCCCCTGCTTCCTGTACAGCTCTCTCAAACAAGCACATACAGTTTCCAAACATAAATACACACAAGCAACCACAGAGGCATGCACACCCGTGCACACATACATGCCATTGGTCAACCCCGCAAGGACCTATCTGATCTTGAATCCCCAGCCAGTCCTCCAGTGTAATAGAACTCACTGAGGGTCTCTTTAACAGAGGTATAATTTAAACATTATTCTGGAGCAGATAGCTAGACGTCTCCTACTCAGCCCTGCTCACTGCTCAAGGCCCATTGTTCCAGAGAGTAGGTCCGTGGAGTCCTACACACACACCCCATGTAATGACCTTGACTACTCAAGGTGAAGCGAGCAGTGAAGCGAGCCATGAGACAGAATGGGCGCAGTCTGGGAAGGGAAGAATCTTTCTCTTTCCCTCTTCTCTCTCTCGCTTTGTCTCTCCCTCTCTCTCCTTCAGTCAGGTTCATAAGATCAGACTCACTCCAGACCAGAGCAATTTGAATGGCGATGAGCCCACTTTACCCAGTCACCATCAACACCCCAGCTCCCTTAGCAATTGAGCGGACCCCAGCACAGGGTCTCTCTGCCCCCCCTCCCTTATGTTTCCCCTTACAGGAGACACTCAGTTATCTGGACGTATTCTCTCTTACTTTAACATGGGTGTCAAACTCATTCCATGGAGGTCCTAGTGTCTGCTGTTTTTTTTGGGGTTTCCCTTTCAATTAAGACCTGGACAACCAGGAGAGTTCTTTACTAATTAGTGATCTTAATGAATCAATCGAGTACATGGGAGGAGCGAAAATCTGCCGACACCCGGCCCTCCGTGGGATGAGTTTGACACATGCTATAACCCATAAAACCTCACCATCACTGCTGTCCAGCAGTTCGAGTAAACTCCATCCAGCTGGAAGAGAGAGTGTCCTTGCTAGTTGCATGCACAACCTCACTCACGTATGCTCACACGCTTACACATTCACACGCAGGCCTGGGCCCTGTACGCTATGACCAGATGTAAACCAGATGGGGTCCAGATGAAGATAAGGATAAAAACACACCATAGGAATCATAACAGCATTTCACCTTACATCCAAAAGACAATGAACAGACATGCTATTCAAGGCTAGTATGCGTGAGAGCATTTGGGTCTGAAATGTACAAATGTCGCCGAAAACTTTACCTTTAGTGTGTTGGATTACATAGGTAAAGTAGAAAATGGACTATTGGTTTAGGGTGTCATTAAGAGAGGGCTAGAGAGTCACTTCCCATCATGCACATACGTTGGGAAGAAAACAAAGGATAGAGTTATCTACTTGGCCCACCGACACAAATATATTTACTGGAAAAACACCTTTCAAAGAGCAGGGACCTCATCACCTTAAACCACAGACACACTGAAAATAACAGACGACTCGGTACACTAAGTACAGACACACACACCTGTATACAGTGCATTCGGAAAGTATTCAGACCCCTTGACTTTTTCCACATTTTGTTACATTACAGACTTATTCTAAAATGGATTAAATTGTTTTTCCCCCCTCATCAATCTACACACAAAACCCCATAATGACAAAGCAAAAGCAGGTTTTTAGACACTTTACAAATGTATAAAACCAAAAAAATAGAAATATAACATTTATGTATGTATTCAGACCCTTTACTCAGTACTTTGTTAAAGCACCTTTGGCAGTGATTACAGACTTGAGTCTTCCAGTCCCTGCCACTGAAAAACATCCCCACAGCATGATGCTGCCACCAACGTGCTTCACTGTTGGTATGGTGCCAGGTTTCCTCCAGATGTGAAACTTGGCATTCAGGCCAAAGAGTTCAATCTTGGTTTCATCAGACCAGAGAATCTTGTTTCTCATGGTCTGAGAGTCTTTAGGTGCTTTTTGGCAAACTCCAAGTGAGCTGTCATGTGCCTTTTACTTCCATCTGGCCACTCTACCATAAAAGCCTGATTGGTGGAGTGCTGCAGAGATGGTTGTCCTTCTGGAATATTCTCCCATGTCCACAGAGAAACTCTGAAGCCATGTCATAATGACCATCGGGTTCTTGGTCACCTCCCTGACCAATGATCTTCTCTCCCGATTGCTCAGTTTGGCCTTGTAGCCAGCTCTAGGAAGAGTCTTGTTGGTTCCAAACTTCTTCCATTTAAGAATGATGGAGGCCACTGCGTTCTTGGGTACCTTCAATGCTGCAGAATGTTTTTGGTACCCTTCCCCAGATCTGTGCATCGATACAATCATGTCTCGGAGCTCTATGGACAATTCCTTCAACCTCATGGCTTGGTTTTTGCTCTGACATGCAATGTCAACTGTTGAACCTTATAAAGAACGGTGTGTGCCTTTCCAAATCATGTCCAATCAATTGAATTTTCCACAGGTGGACTCCAATCAAGTTGTAGAAACATCTCAAGGATAATAAATGGGAACAGGATGCACCTGAGCTCAATTTCGAGTCTCATAGCAAAGGGTCTGAATACTTAAGTAAATAAGGTATTTATGTTTTTATGTTTAATAAATTAGCAAAAATGTCTAAAAACCTGTTTTTGCTTTGTCATTATGGGGTATTGTGTCTAGATTGATGAAGTTTTTTTTTCATACATTTTAGAACAAGGCTGTAATGTCACAAAATGTGGAAAAAGTCAAGGGGTCTGAATACTTTCCGAATCCACTGTATACTGTATCTAGAAATGTCTATACTGTATCTATACACACACATACACGCACAAAAGCCCATACTGTAGCTCACTCCAAAGGAAGAGATTGAAATTGAAAGTCTGCGCTCTATACCACAGAACCTCCCAGCCCACCAACAAACAGTCCTCCCAGCCCCCCCAAAAAACAGTCCTCCCAGCCCCCCCAAAAAACAGTCCTAAGCACCAGGCCTGGCCTTTCCAGGCACAGTTCATCTTAAACCAGTTCACCCTGAAATTGTACTCCCCCAGTGCACCCCCTGACAATATCCAGCTGCTGCACTCTCTCCCTCTCCAACCTACCCCCCTGCACCCCCACCGATCCCCACTCACCCCCCATGAAATTGAACCCAGTCCCCCTCTCCCCTCTTCCCCCACCTGTAACTCCTACAGCTGGAGGACTACTACTCCCCTACTGGCACCTCCTTTCCCCTCCTTTACTTGAGCATGGGGGAGGTTGGAGGTATGGGGGGGGGGGGGGTTCGTCATGGTTTGCTGCTTGTTATTGCCGTTCCATTATTGCTCTGCACAGCTTGGGTTGCAATATATCCTACGTGGCTGAATGTTGAGGGAGTATGATATTGAGCCTTGGGGAGACAGAAAATGAGTGGTAGTAGTACTCTTATATTTTCAATTAATCGACGGTAGCAGCAGGCATGTCACTACTGGAATCTGACAGCTTGCCTCCCTTCTTTCCCTGCAGCCAAAGTCTGATGATGTGGTATCACTATCAGGACCACACAAGAGCCAGCAAAGGCAGTGAATGTCCTAATTTATAGGACAATCTTGAGAATTTCCTGAAAATAGTGTGCATTTTAAAATAGCATTTTAATAATATGGGGTGCCCTGAATTGCTGACAACCAACAAATGAAACCCCATATGCTTCTGATACTAGCATGTGGGACATACTGTATGGTCTCCATGAGCATATAAATGTATACTTTCTGTAGTATCTGTGAGACTTGGTTAATTCTGTCAGAAGGGCATATGAAACCCCCTACACGTGTGAACTGAGGTCCTTCTCTCTGTGTTTCTCCGCTTCCTCTTACTATAGACTTCCTGTAGAAATGAAACTGTGAACTGTGTCCTCTGCAGTGCCTCCTACGATACATGTGCACATTTACCATCTTGGGGCATATAAGCCTGCAAGTATTTCATTTCAGAGTTTCCTCACACCCAGAAGCCCATTGACAAGATTTGTCCCTTTTTTTTCCATTAAGAAAATTGTTCCACATCCTGAGTTTGACAAATAGGATTCAGTGTTGGATATTATTGTAATGATAGTGGAAAAGTATCTGATTTCTGTAGTGTTTTTACAAGACCAATACATATTTATGAGATTATTCTAAAATATTTTAAATGTCAAACCAATGATAGCTATTTTTAGATTATATGATTATCATCCAACACAATACATAATAGGGCCTACTCAACCATATAATACAATGTACTTTGTGCCAGTTAGGGTATTGGCTGTTGTGCTAAGTGTATGTTTCTAAAGGGCCTGCACTCTGTAGACAACATGGGTCAAGGTGCTAATAGACAAATGTGCTGTCCTTAGCAATGTGCTGTCCTTAGCAATGTGCTGTCCTTAGCAATGTGCTGTCCTTAGCAGTTAAATTCTATTGTAGACAGACAGGAGGATTAAAGACTGGCCTGGAGAACAATAGATAGACAGTAAATAAGGACAGGGTCAAAGGGAAAACAATGGAGGGACACATTTCCCACAAACACTGAGAAGCATCATTGTCTGTTGATGATAATCCAAACTTTACAGTGTATACAAACCGCTATGCAGCAGGATTGGGCTCAATTCCAATTGAATTTGAATTCAAATTCCCAAAATGTTAAAACTTTTGAGATGAATAGCTTCTCATTTTCAGTTAATTAAGAAGCCATTAAAAATAGATGCCCCTTTTTCAATCGTTTAATTTTAATTTCAGTTTGCTTCCTGAATTGACTGCCTTTAATTCTAATTGAGCCCGACCCGGCTATGCACAAAGACTGATTTGTTCTTCAAGGTACCAGCTGAATTCAGAGAGTCGTGGGCACTGTCATGGGCACGTTCTCAAGAGTAGGAACAGTCAGTGAGTGAGTCAACCCATTCCTCTGTCATAATACAATCGTCACCATGACAGAGTGGGAATCAAATGGAGACGCCCAGTTATTCTCTTTTGGAAGAATCCTGCCTAACCCTTATTTGACAATGTGCAACTAACAAAATGCACTCTAACCAAAGACTATATCTCAAACACATCCTTGCCAACTCTACAGATCATACTTATTGGTGTTTTAAACTCATCTTTTGGGGGGGGGGGGGGGGGGGGGGTGGAGAGATAGGTGAAGAGGGGAGAATGCCTGGCCTGCCAGCTATGTATTATGATAATACTACCACCAGAAAAGTTGGCATCAAAGCTCCAGAAAATATAGTAGGCCTACGTTAAGTTAAGCAGAGTACAATGCAGTACAATCAACTTCAGAGTCAAATGTTCAAAAGTGACCTCTAGTTGCCATGTTTGGGTTGCCAATATCCAATTCAGTGGGAAAGTGATGCTGTATGTCTTTACGTCAGCTGATGTATAAATAGCAATAGCTGTTGGTCTGGAAACGTGGAACAACCTCAGCTCAGACTGAGGAGTGGTGTTGGGTGTTGGCCCCTGAACAAACAGTCCCTATGATGTCACCCCACAGCCATGCAAGAATGACAGGACCTATGTAATAATTGAAATAGGAGAAAGGACCTATGAGGAAGGGGATCCACTGGTATGTAATAAAGATATAAGGAAGGAGATATTACTTTAATAGTGATACCATATACACTACCATTCAAAAGTTTGGGGTCACTTAGACATTTCCTTGAAAAGCACATTTTTTTGTGCATTAAAATAACATCAGATTGATCAGAAATACAGTGTAGATTTTGTTGATGTTGTAAATGACTATTGTAGTTGGAAACGGCTGATTTTTTATGGAATATCTACATAGGCGTACAGAGGCCCATTATCAGCAACCATCACTCCTGTGTTCCAATGGCATGTTGTGTTAGCTAATCCAAGTTTATCATTTTAATTGATCATTAGAAAACCCTTTTGCAATTATGTTAGCACGGATGAAAACTGTTGTCCTGATTAAAGAAGCAATAAAACTGGCCTTCTTTAGACTAGTTGAGTATCTGGCGCATCAGCATTTGTGGGTTTGATTACAGGCTCAAAATGTTCAGTAACAAAGAACTTTCTTCTGAAACTCGTCAGTCTATTCTTGTTCTGAGAAATGAAGTCTATTCCATGCGAGAAATTGCCAAGAAACTGAAGATCTGGTACAACGCTGTGTACTACTCCCTTGACAGAACAGCGCAAACTGTCTCTAAACAGAATAGAAAGAGGAGTGGGAGGCTCCGGTGTGCAACTGAGCAAGAGGACAAGTACATTAGAGTGTCAAGTTTGAGAAACAGACACCTCACTCAGTCATTCACTGGAAATGTTTAACAATGTTGTATAGCCTAAGCAAACATCTCTTATTGACATAATTTATCTCTATGTGAGAGTGTAAGACCAGGAGACTAAACACATAAATTAAAGGTATAACAAGACATAAATCATCAATAATAACATGACACTTTGGCTGCAGTTTACACAGGCAGCCCAAATCTGATATTTTTCCATGAATTTATTTCACAAATTGGTCTTTTGATTAATCAAATCATCTCTGAAAAAGAGCTGATGTGAAAAGACCTGATGTGATTGGTCAAAAGACCAATTAGTGAAAAAAAGATCAGAATTGTCTGCCTATGTAAACGCAGCCTTGTTGTTGTCTATATGTGGCCTACTATAATTGTGTATTATTAAAGCTTTGTACATGTTTTAATTCATTTTCATTAAATATTATTTTATTTACACTAACATTGTAATTAATATTAATTAGAATAAGTCATTCATGTTAATTCGGACTAATACTAATAGATAGCTCAATAGACTAACATAGACTTACTAGACTAACATAATAGACTAACATGGACCTTATGCTTGATATGTAACCTACTGTCCAAAATAGTAATCTCAACTATAGGTCAAACTTTTTGAAAATGGCACAAAGCAACAACAAAAACATTTTGTGCCTAGTCAGTCCCATTGTGAACTTTTCGAGCGGGAGATGACTGTACCTAAATGAAACGTAGGCTAAACTGCGGGAGAAAAAAATACAAAATGGAGTAGAGGGTTGACTCGCTCACGTTGAAATTCAACGTGACTTGTGGTCTTGGAACCGAGCCAAGGAAAAACGTGACGCAATGCCAACATAAGAATGTGTCACATTCAAAAGAGCTGGGTAAATGGGTCCTATGTGCCAAGGTATTTTACCTAGAGAGAGGAGAACTCTCGCACAGTGCAACAAGCCTTTGCGCGCAGTTCGAATTTTACAACCGAACTTCAAAACGTTCTTATAATGAAAACGAGGTAGGAAAAACTCATAGAAAATGTGTTGGTTGATTTCAAAAAAGTAGTCTATACCAAGATGATTTTTATTGCATGCCAGATTTTACATTAGCCTACACTCTTGAAAAAAGTGTTCCATAACGGTTCTTTGGCTGGCCCCATAGGATAACCCTGTTTGGTTCCGGCTAGAAAGAACCCTTTTGGGTTCCAGGTAGAACCCTCTGTGGAAAGGGTTCTGCATGGAACCCAAAAGGGTTCTTCAAATGGTTCTCATATGGGAACCATCGAAGAACCCTTTTCGGTTTTAGATAGCACCTTTTTTTTCTAAGCGTGTATTTAAATTAAGAATGCAAGGCCAGGATGCGCACTTATACCAACTCTTTGTGTCATTGGATGAAATTGATTGAATCACTGATTATATAAAGGTGTTTTCCTTGGGCATTGTCCAGCTCAATGGTCCAGCTCCAAAAACCCGATTGTTATGATGATTATGACGTGATTAAGTCTTCTGCGGTGATTATCACGTGATGAAATCTTCTGTGGCAGTAGGACGTCCCATTGCCTTCTAGGAACAAACAAGTCACATAAGGGGTCAAGCGAGCGCAATAACTGGGAGCTTTTAAAGTGATATTAGTTGATCGTGGGCAGTGAAGAGCATCAGTCTATACTTCGGTGAGGCGCGTCAATTTTAACCCACAACATCAGGAATCGCAACATTATTTCAGATTTGAGTGCATCATTGGACAGTGATGGTAAGAGAAGTCACATTGGCAACATTTGAGAAGTTTTGCATTATTCTTATTCAGACTTTGCAGAGTCAAACGATAGACAAATCTGTGCTTTTCGGGTTTTTATTGTCAATGTGTATTTTTTTCTGTTGCATCTCATTGACCAACTTCTCATGTAGTATGCGAATGTAACTGCGTCATCTGTGATTTATACTTCTGCTGTGTTATGTTCAAAATAAGGCTACTTTGAATATATTTTAACATCTGGCAATGATATCGAGTGCTGTACTCTTAAAATGTGGTAGAGTTTCAAAGTTGTTCTCCTCTTATCGCCTATTTGGAGAAGTTGGGCACAATTAGGATCGGAGATCGAGAATGTTTGTGTGGGTCTGGGGATTCCAGAGAGTTGTAAATGATCTAGTTACCGCGCCCACTTTTTGACGCAAACAACTTTCACTCCAAGGAGTTGAGCTGTTGCTGTTGAGGGAATGCCAGTTTATATTCGTCTAGAATAATGTTTTTGTTTTCATGAAAATATGTTATTGGAAAGAAGACTTATTTTAATCAAAGGATTTTACGTAAAACTTTTTTTCTTCACGGAACAGGCTAAGAATTGTATCAAACTGCGTCATGAACGCAATGTAGAGAATAGGCATATTTGGTATAGTAGGCCTAACCTATATCCTACTAGTCCTACTGTTCACTTTATGATTTTGCTTTATATAAGTTATTCAATATATATAGCTAGAGAGCAACGAATATAATGTAAACTCCCAGTTTAAGTGTGTACATTTGTTTTAAAACAGTTGACAGGCCATTGCGCAATGCTCAACTGAGTCGACCTCCACCTCATCAATTTACTGGCTCTCGCCCCTGTTTACACCAAAACAAATGGTGGGTTAAAAACAACCCAATTTGTGTTATTTGGTAACCCAGCACTAGGTAAATATTGAACAGAACATATGCTGAATTATTTCTTGAATAACCCAACATTTTGGGTTGTTGGGATTACCCAAACATGGGTTAATTTAGCATCAATCGGTTTTTATTCACTTTCATGCAGGGTTGACCCACCAACTTTAAAAATGTTATTTTCAGGAGGGGTGGCCTATAAGAGGCGTGGCTTTAGGATAGTTACTTTTGGCCACCCGTGAGACTTAAGTGTCATTCTTGTTAATCATGTTAAGTTTGTTCAGTGCAAAATAAAATGTACCTATAATATTTTTGCACATGACATATTTTAATATCAAATGAGTAACATGATTATTTACATAACAAAGTGCTAACTATCCCAACATTTGGATATACATAGGCTCTTGAGGGACTCATACAGTTGTGTAAGCCTCATTAAAGCTATAAAAGAGTCAGTGTTCAACCTTAGAAATGTGATAACAATTAGGGATGTGACAAATAGTAAACATTTCTTAACGTTTAAACTGCAATTTTTTTATCGGTTTTCCGTTAAAACACAAAGAAAAATTCATAAAATTCAACGTGAATTCACAATGGAGATGCGCTGCTGCAAGCAACGGTTTGAGGTCTCACAGTGTGTCCTTTTCAGATGGTTAAGCATTACACCTGTACCTCCATTACTGTACCTCCAATTCCACTTTGCAAGTTAGCATTTCCTTCTCATTTAACTTCTTAAAGTATTTCCATACGGGACTTTGCTGCTGTCGCTTGCCTTTCTCTTCCATTTTTCCAAATCTTAACGACGATGACATAGGGGTGGAGAGTTGACTCCAAAACAATTGATTCCTTCACTTCCTCCACGTTGACTCCCATTTCTAAGTGCGAGATTCGATTCCACTAGGAATCGACTCCTAAGATTCTGTAATTTTGGAATGGAGGAGACTGATTAGTTGCCGTACTTTTGAAAATGCAAACACTTGCGTCTTTCATAGCGAGCCAGTGAGGGACAGAGGGAGAGGGAGGGCACAGTATAGGCAGGTTGGCCACCAGGCAGACAGAGTCCGAACTGTGCGTTAGGCCTATCGATCAGCAATCAAAAGCTGTATCTCGCAATAGAATGCTGTATCTCGCAATTTCTTGGCTTGCAATGTCTCACAACTTCAGTAAAGCAGGGCCTATCATGAATGAATAGGCTACGATATTCTCCACGCAACAAACCAAAGAGTGAACACAAACTCTCATCATTAGCGGAGCACGAGGGAGAGAAATGAGGGGGAAGGCAGAAACGAGCGTATATGTCTTGGTAATCTGTATCTCGCAATGTCTTGTCTTGCATGCCTTGCAAATTCACCAACGTCTTCTCCCCTGGTTTTATTTAAAATACATAACTTTCCCCAGGCCTTAATTGCCTATTGTCTAGATGTCCATAACATGGAAAAGAATGTGTTTTGTGATAACTGCATTTTGTAGGGTAAAAAACAGAAAAACTTTGTTTTTCATTTAGGGATTTTTCTTAACGTTGAAGATCCCAATTTCATTTAAACATGTTAACGTTCACACTCCTAATAACAATACAACAGAACAGATGAACCGGAATGACATTTACTCTCACGGGTCACCGAGTGTCTGAAAGCTAGGTCCCTACTAAAGCTATGCTTCCAGTCTTCTGATCCAACCCGCTTGGTCATATCTTAATAACTTAGCATCAATAAAGAAAACAACCCAACTAAGTGACCGAATGCCTGCAACCCAGCAGTTGAGTCTTCCAAGCAACCTAGCAGTTGAGTCATCCAAGAAACCCAGCAGTTGAGTCATCCAAGAAACCCAGGAGTTGAGTCACCCAAGCAACCCAGCAGTTGAGTCACCCAAGCAACCCAGCAGTTGAGTCAACCAAGCAACCCAGCAGTTGAGTCATCCAATCAACCCAGCAGTTGAGTCATCCAAGAAACCCAGCAGTTGAGTCATCCAAGAAACCCAGCAGTTGAGTCATCCAAGCAACCCAGCAGTTGAGTCATCCAAGAAACCCAGCATAGTGTATGCGTCTCTCAAAGTACAACAACAAAAAAATCTTATTTTACCTGTTTGATTCATACATTTTTTTTTTTTTGTATGTGTTTTATTTTCAATTTGGCTGTTTCTTTGCGTTTTCTTTATAGATGAACGTCTGAAAAGGTTGTCCATCTGATGCATAAAACCTAATGTTCACAATGTGGAATAATGGTTTCTGTTACACAAGCGTGTTTCTTTGTATGAGGGGGCTGGCATTTTAATGCAGACGTAGTTGCGTCCCAGACGCTGTAAAGTTTGCTCAATCCCACCGTGTAACGATTTTTTTAGAAATGATTCACTGCCTGTCTGGCGCACCTTTTTTAGTGTGGTTCCTTCCCATTCACTGATGCTGATAGTGGGTAACTGACTGATACACTCTGGCGGGTAAAACTGTATTTCAAGGAGGCAAAATAATAAGAAAAAAAGATCTAGATGTTTCTAACTTTGATAACAAAGGTCAGGGAAGGGAAGTTCTCATTATAGACCAGGGATAGACTCAGCAAGGCTAATCTGACCAACCTAACAGGTATTTATTTGAAAAATTCTGACTATTACATGTGATCTATTGGATATTAATGAATATTTTCTAGACTTTGGAAGTTGTAATGTAGGCCTATACTGTATAATGGTTTACTTGCTATTGATTTTTTTTATTGAATTGCTGTGGGGAATTATGTGATTTTGAACCTATTAATTAAAAAAAAAAGGTGATCAGGACCTGTATTCACAAAGAGTCTCAGAGTAGGAGTGCTGATCTAGGACCTGTCCATATAATCATATTCCTTATGATCTAAAAGGCAAAACTGATCCTAGATCAGCACTCCTACTCTGAGAGGCCTAGGTTTCCTTGGTGTGTAGAATGTTTGCGTCACTAAAAATAAGAAAGTGTTCATTTAAAACACTAGTATTGGACGGTTGTAACTCGTAAACTACAAAAACGTGTAAAATTCCTGAAGTTCAGAATGTATCCCTGTAATTACATGGGGTGACTAGAAGAGCACATAAAACATTCTCACATGAGGTGAAACATTCTCCATACGTTTCCTGGGCTGCACTATGTGACCTTTCCTCCTGACCTTTCACCTCTGGCAGCCAGAGCAGAGACCAGAGCAGGTGGAGCAGGTTCATTTTTACATACTTCAGGCGTTCTTCTATTCTGATTCTATGGATGTTGGAGATTTGTTTGGTGTGTGAGTAATTAACCATATGATAAGAGACCAAGTGGGTTAGGTAGGGCAGGGGTACTCAACTCTTACCCTACAAGGTCCGGAGCCTGCTGGTTTTCTGTTCTACCTGATAATTAATTGCACACACTTAGTGTCCAAGGTCTATATCAATCCCTGATTAGAGGGAAACAATGAAAAAATGCAGTGGAACTGGCTTTAAGGTCCAGAGTTGAGTTTGAGGGAGGTAGGGCATGTGTGTTTGATCACATAAAATTCAACGATGCCCCAAAAGGGCAAACGCTGAACAGAACAGGCGTTCTGTGTGTTTAGTGTGTCTTGGTATGAGTGTGTGTGTGTCTAAACCTAGGCCACACCAGTAGTGACCTGGGCCACACCTCATAGAAAAACAGACACCTCACCTTTAACCCTCTCCCTTTCTCTCTCAGAGACATTGAGATGGCATCATCATTATCATCTGATGGGGCCATGCTGGTCTGTGAGAGTATGGAGGAGCTGAAGCAGAGGGCCCAGGGCCCGGTGAGAAGGAACCTGTTTGGGCCTGTGGACCACGAGCAGCTGCAACAGGACTTCCAGAGGCACCTGTGTATGAGCGTGGAGTCGGCCAACAAGCGCTGGGACTTTGACTTCAACGCTGGCCGGCCGGCCACCAACAGTGCCAGCGTGGAGTGGGAGGAGGTGAAGTGCCAGGATGTGCCGGCGTTCTACCACAGCTGTGTGGTAAAGAAGCCGGTGATTGGCATCGCCGGGCGGAGGGCAGAGAGCGAGAATGTCAGGCTGGCGCCGGCATCGTCTCCAGGGTCGTCCGGCTATGGAGAGGAGTACCTGGAGGTGACCACCAGGGAGAGCTATAGGATCCAGAGGCCGGAGAAGATGGCGGCCAGCCAGAAGGCAGGAGCAGTCAAACGGAGACAAGCCGCCATAACAGGTCAGTGTCAATGAACGGGAGAGGTGCTGCACCTTTCCCCCTATTTTTTTCCTTCTATTGGGCTTGGTACAAAAACCATACGAAAAAAGGCAATAGAGAGTTAGTAGCCTACAAAATGTTGGAGTCTAGAGGTTGACTTGACTATCATTATAATGATAATAAATAAATACATTTGTATATTTTTTACTATTATTATGATTATTACAACCACAAGCCCTGAGGTCTTCATTTAAAGAGAGATAATAGAAGTTCATAGGTTGTTTTGAACTCCATATGAACCTGTTATTAACCTGTTAATAACTGTTGAGTGACAGCGGTGAATACCTCAGTGTGCTTGCAAAAGCACTGTATTTCAGCTATGTTAGGAACAGGCCTTACAACAACACTGTGTTGCCTATGCCATTTTTCCAAACAGTTTCCCAGTTATAAGCCTTGTTGTGTGTGTGTCCCGTATTCCACCCTATCCTCTATGTGCACTACCTTTAACCCTATGGGCCCTGGTCAAAATTAGTACACTATACAGGGAATAGGGTGCCATTTGGGATGCAAACATTATTTCCCTTACATTACTGGGACTGGGAACTAACACCTGTTCTCTCTCTCTGCTGGTCATCCACAGAATTCTTTGTTGTGAAGAAGAGGAGGGCCATGCATCACAAACGGTCCTCCCTGCAGTAAACGCATCCCAAGAAAGAGCACCATTCAGTGGGCATGCTTCGTTTGGAAATCACCTCATGAAGATGAATTTATAATCTCTGCAGCTTTCTGTAGCGACTCTGACTGTCAAAAAGCTCATAGCTACAATATGTCTTAAAAACTCCTGACAAACTCTTGTTGATTTCCACACAAGGAAGCTAACTAACGTCCTCTCAAGAGTGAAACATCTCTGAGTGGAAATGATGGATATGTTTGTGTATATATATTTATAT